>NW_009612299.1:84302-100857 GCF_000690535.1 Cariama cristata
CGTAGCGCGGCCCGGCTGGGCCGGCGCCAGTGGCGGAGCACCGTTGCTCTCGGGGCGTCTGGTGTGCGGGACAGGGGCTCGTGGCACAGGGGCAGAGCCGTGGTGGGTGGCCATGGAGCCGAGTGGCCCTTGAAGCAGCCCCCAGCGCCTCGGTGCAGAGAAGGTGCTGGGCTGCAACTTGCGACCTTCAGTGGCTGTCATAAAATGCATCTTGTCTTTAGTGAAAAAATAAAAAAACGAGAAAAATCCAGGCTCTGCACTGAGCAGCTGCAGCATTTGTGTCTCCGGCCGACTACCCAGTGCTGTTCCCTTTGCACTGCTTCAGCATTCGCTGGCTGTTATTTAACCAGGCAAGTCCTGGCCTCTGGAGTTACGGGGCATTTTTTCCCTTCAGTCTTTGTAAGTTGGCTGCTTCAGCCAGTTTCTATCATACAGAAAATGAACTCGAGCGTTTTAGTGCATGAATTTCTTATGGACGTGTTTGTTGGTTTCTTGAGTTGACGTGCAAAGTTGACTTTAAAACATCTCTGTGTGCTGGGGTAGACTGCTCATCAGTTGTCTCCCCTTGTAAGGTCATTGCCTGCTGTAAGCTGGGGCGTTTCCCCTCCGTCCAAGCACACGGGCGTGATGCCCACCCCTTCGGAGCATGCTGACAACCTTGTCCTGGATCTGCCTTGATCTAAGGTGGCTCACAAGGGTCAAGTGGTTTGGGATCGGCCCACCAAAGACACCAGCTTCCCCTGTCACCATTGGGGTTTGGGTCCCGGGGCTGGATCCTGCCCATCTTAAAGGGTTACAGGTTATGGATAATGGATTATTGGGTAGTACTTTCTCTGTAGGGAGTCCAGCATCATCCCTTCACCTTGTGTGGACCAAACTTGGGTGCGTGTGGGTCAGCAGCAAGAGCTGGGTGCTAGACTGGGGTCTTGGGGAACACGAAGGGGTTCCTGAAGGGCCTGATCCAGCCCCTGATGGACGGTGATACCCTGAGCATTTCGGCTGAAACGTGGCTTCTGGCAGCTAGAGGACTGCATCGATAGCTCTTGCTGTCTTTCATCATTTGATTATTTTTAAAGTAACTGTGCAAGCTCCTTTTAAACTGACCCGTGGAAACTTAATAACCTTTCTCTTCGATTTGATGTGATTACCTTTTGTCTGCCAAAGAGCATGCACTCTGTCTTTAGTAAAAAAGGGGGGCAAAATGGCACGTCTGTTTTGAGACAGTAGCTATGAGTATACGACACTTGGACTCCTTTTTCGCTTATATTTGCATTGAGAAGCACAATAAAAATCGTTTATTAAAAAAAAATATCCGGGGGCTAGAGTTGTTATTGAGTGCCTTTACTCAGCCATTTCTCAAATAAAAACAAAACAAGGCAAAGAAAAAAAGAAGTATCTAATCACATAGAATCTGAATTGCTTTTGTAAAGAAATATTCTCATTAACTGGGTTAGGGATGGCATCTGAAGAATATTTCTTTTTTCCACGTATTGTTTGAAATAATCTGGTTAAACTGTATGCTTGTCTTGTAATTTCTTACAGATGGTCACAAGAACAAAGAAAATATTTGTAGGTGGATTATCGGCTAATACAGTAGTGGAAGACGTAAAGCAGTACTTTGAACAGTTTGGCAAGGTAAGTTCCTGCCCAAGTGTGCACTACATATTTTGAATTCTTTTTCTCCCCCCCTCCCCCTTTCTTTTTAAAGTGTGTTTTGAAAAAACAAAAGTGCAATGAGACCTATGCTCCAAGGAGGACCGCATTTTTTGCCTTTCGGTGTAATTTCTCGAAGCCTCTGGAATTGTTTCTGGAATTCCTTTTCTGTTTGTTGCATGTGTGTGTGTTCAACATTGCCGACACTGCTTACTTCCGTTAAAGAAAAAAAAAATCATTGAGAGGTGAATTTGTGTATGTTCAGGAAGAATTTGACCCTTAGCTGAATGATTACACAGCTGTCTTCTCCATAAAATCAGCCTTCTGTTTACCCCTGATTCCAGTGGCAAAAGGAGCAGATAGACGTATTTGAGAGAGCTCATTAAGTTGTGAAAATGCCTGAAGGAACCACGTGAATAGCGAGAGTAATATGGAAGTCACTAGAATATCCATTTAATTTCTTATTAAAAAATCCTTATGCAAGATCCTGTGGAAATATATGTAGAATCCTGACATCATTAAAAAAATCAACCAACCAACCAAAAAAAACCAACAAAAAAAACCCCAAACCAAAGAAGTTTATGCGCAGAAAGAAACCTGAACCTTGCCAGAATAGTCTCTTCTGTGATGGAACAGTTCAAACTCTACAGGCCACGCTCTGGCTGGAGCTTAGTGCCACCGACTTCCATGGAGCTTCCTGGATCCCCAGGGCTTCTGGGTGCTTGGTCAGGGGTCCGATGAGGTGAAGAGCTTGCAGAGCCGCCTGCTTTGACAGCAGTTCCTGGTACCACCTTCCGTGGAGACTCCTGTCAGCCCCGCGGGGCTCCATACAGCTCGATTCCTGTCTCTCGGAGTGCATCAATTGATGATTTAGGTGCATGATTGCGTGAGGACACAGCAGGATATCCCAAAGCAAAGCAGCTCCAATTCCTTGTGGTTAGTTTATGTTACTTTTATCTGCCCTGGAAAGCCTTGGCCAGGCAGTATTTTGTTGAGGAGTGAGGAGGGGAGTTTATAAAGTGTTCCTGTGCTGGATTGATAGTTGTTTTGCAAACCATTCATTTTATTTTCAATAATAATCTTCGATTCCGGCAGGATGTTTACGGCCTGCTGAGCCTTTTATTAAAGGATTATATGAGCTTTTGGATGTTTCTTCTGTAGTTACTTCTAATTGCAGAACTCCTCTAACCTGTGTTTTTGAAGTTAATAATAGTTTCAATATAAGTGCTTTGCATATTGTCTGGATGCTGTCTTAATATAGTCTTTTTAATTTCACCATCTGGTAGTTTCATGCTTGCAATTTTACAGTCCCTGAGAATGCAGACAACTAGGCTGTGTTTCAGCAGTGACTAGTGATTCGGGACACTTCAGTTCTGCTTTCGTGCTCTGCCTTGCTTGACATAGCTTAAAAAAGGTCTGGCTTTCCCGAAGGCAATACTTTTGGAAAATCAAATCTTTTTTTCAAGTGTCTTAATTTGAAGGCTGAAAAACTAAGGCACTGAAAATAATTGCAGAAGTTGTGGTGACGGCTGGAACGCGCTCCTCTGGCAGCAGAGCTGGGGTATGCCCTGCTGAGGCTGCGTGGTCCAGGCGTTAGAGCTCAGCTCCTGAAGGACTCAGGCTTACAGGGCTTGGTCCCACGTGTCCTTTTCCAGTTGCATCCCTCTGTCACGCTTCCCTATTCTAGCTTGTGAAAAAGAGAGGAGTTTGGTGAGGCTGGAGGTATTTTGGAGGAGAGGCTTCTTGTCTGTCTCACCGTGACTTGACCGTCCGTGCAGGCATTCAAGTTTTCTCTCTACTGCACTTTACTGTTTATCAGCTGAGACAGTTTGGCTTGTGGGGTGTTCTGAGATGATTCTCCCATGGCTGTGGTTGTGAGAAGATGCAGAGCTAGCTAATGACCCTAGGAAACGGGGACTTGTGGTCCAGCTAAATTAGAAGACTCATTAATGTGCTGCGGTGGGTGGGATGCTGCGTTCAGATACAATGACCCAGGGCTTGGCCCTGTGGAACCTTACAGGAGCTGCCTCCTTGTCCATTCCCCTTCCCCACCTTTCCTGGACTTGCTCAGATGGCAAGCTCTTGGTGGTGGGGACGGGTGATACGTCTGTGCGCTGCTTAGCACACAAGCCTCGCTCTCCAGTCGAGCCATTACAATGCAAACAATGCATCATGATCGATTGGCAAGGTTTACATTTGCTTAGCACTTTCTTAAAATAAAGAAAATTGCATTACATAATTAACATGTAGAGGAGCCACCCATATTTGATAAGAGCATCTCAGGTGACTTGCTCTTTGAAATGCTGAGCTTACTTATTGGTGTGGAAAAAAATGCTTCCCTATTCCTGTGATTCTTCAAATCCTGTTTGTACTTGCTGCAGAGAAGAGCTTTGCAACCAGGGGAGGTTATTTTGGTAACTGGAGGTAGCTCTCAAAATACACGACGTGGTTAGAACAGCTACCAGCTTTGGGGCCACGCAGACTCGCTTGTTTAACTGGGGTTGGCAGGAAGGGCCTAAAATGCTGAATTTGAAACTGCAGCTTTTTGAAAAGTAAATGCCAGAACCTTTTTCTCCAATAAAAAGAAGACTGCTTTAATAGACCCTCTTCCCTGACTTCACCAGTGAAAATGCCTGCCCGTTAGAGCACCAAAATACGTGGTAGTGATAACTCCTGAGACTTTGATCTTGAAATTTCTGATAGTGATTATTTTTAATTTCTGTAAAGCATGGGATCTGTAGGAGTCCCAGTGTTCATTTTGCGAAGATGGGCATCCCTAGCTGCTGTAAGCTGTGGAGGAAGACGGGGAAAAATTACCCGAGTGAAGCCAGAAGGCTTAACAGAACGAGCACGAAGCAGTGTCATGAACAGCCTCGTGATTGCCGAATGCTGAGAGCAAGGCTGAACCTGCGCACATGCACTTGGTGTGGGGCTCCCCAGGGGGTCCTGGCGGGGTCTGGGTGCCGAGGAGTTGGGGTCTGGGCTCGGGGGCAGGCGAGCGGGGAGCGCAGCCCGTCGGGCCCTAGGCCGGCGGATCTGGGCGAGAGTTTGGGGTTGAGGCTTCTCCTTCCAGTGGTTCCAGGGAGCAGGATCCACAGGAGGACGTGAGGAGGCTCAGCTGGGAAAACAAAACTCTCACCTGAGCCAGAACAGTTTATAATCAGAAGAAAAAAAAAAAAAAGGCACTGTTGTCTTACTACCTAATTCTCATAGTCTCATGCAGTTGTTTCTGTGATCCTCTCTTGTTTCAGTCAAAGAGGTTTCAAACATTCTTGCAAAAAAAATAAATTCTCTGGCTATGTTAACCCATCCAGGGTCTGCAGCATTACCCTTGGGCTGACGTGTGAAAAAGACCAAGTTTTAAAAGAATTTGAAAGAGAAAGTTGTAGCAGTGAGGAGGTCCAAAGGGAAGCTCGGTGGGGCTACGCTTTCCTCCTGCCATGTTCCTCCCCAAGTGCTGCCCTGAGCCGTCGGCAGGGCTGTGGCTGCGGACCTGCCTGCAAAACGGTGTGCTCCGAGATCAGGACACATTGGAGTGCTTAAGGCTTCTGGTATCCTTTAAAAAAGGAAAAAACCAAGCAACTGCCTCTTAAAGCCTCACCCGGAGGACTGTGACCAGCAGAAGAAAGCGCCCGAACACTAACGAATTGCACTTCTCTCGGGATGTGCGTGCTCTGCACCTTTTGAGCTGCAAGGGACTGATGATAAGGGACTGCGTAGGGTTCATTTTTTGCTAGGTAATGCTCCCTTTATAGAGCTCCTGTGAAAGTAGTGTAGTCCTTATTTTGCGACTTGCAATTATACTTCACATGGCGAACTGTGTAATTAGTTTGGAAGACTTATGCCTAGTCATTGGTTTATCCTAATCGGCTTTGGCTTTTCCCAACAACAAAGTGAGCTTATTTTCCTAAGCTGAAACAACTCTGCTCCCTTTGTTCCTCTCTTTTATTGTCTCATTCCTTTCATTCTGTTTTACTGCCAAAGTTTTGTTTCATTAGGCCTACAAGTCATTTCCAATCCAGTGGGCTGCTACAATAAGGCCTTTATAACTCAGCTGCCCTGGTTCCCATGTCCCTTCTGGTCCGGAGCCAGGACTTGCTGTTTGACATGGGATTTTAACCCTTTCGGTGCCCCAGCTGCTAGTCCCCCGCTTTGCCCTGGGGCCGCTTTGGTGCGGTGCAGGCCAGGCTCGAGGTGCGGGTTGGCAGGATTGCCTGATGAGCTTACGAATCCAAACGGTTGCGTGCGGTCGTTAATTGGTACGTTAATGTGGTTGGGCTCCAGGTAACACTTTTTGACCCAATTATCAAAACGGAATTCTGAGTAAAAAATCGTCTTACTGAAATACTGTAATCAGTCTTGGTGGGAACGGTCCTTTGAATGAAAAGGCTGCTGTGTCCTTCCAGCCCCTGTTTCCAGCACGATGGGAACAGAGTTAGGTTAAAGGCACGTTTCAGTTGTCTTGAGCTGTTAGATCAGCCCATATATGACTGTTCTTGTAGAAAAATCATGTTTTCTTGTGTGGGAGAGAATACACTTAAATTTATACTTTTTTGAAAAAGAATGGTGATTTTTAAAGATGATGTGTGAAATTAGTTTTGTGGACAAACAATATTTTTACATACTGTTATTTCAAACTGCTAGAAAAGCAATGCTGGTGTCGGTGGCCCCAGCTGTTTTACTGCTTCTAAAAATGTCGAAGTGGGAGCATTAGCTCTACGTTTTTTCTTTCACAACAATCCTAAAATGACTTTTGGGGAAGGGGGCTATGGCATTTGCTTTTTATTTTAAATTTTCACCTGAAATTGGAGCAGACCAGTATGCATTAATTTTGTTTTCTGTTCTGGCTTGCCACGAGGTCCCTCAGACAAATTGTAGGCATGTTTCAACTTTGCTTGGAATATGTTGTTTCCTCAAGAATGGCTTTTAAGATTTGGAAGTTTTGAAACAAGACAGAATTTCTGAATTACCTCTCTGTCTCTGAAACATTTTGTACAATCGCTTGTTGTTTCCTGTGAGATGCAAAACAGACCAGGGGAACGATAATACCTAGCTTCTGATGTTGTGGGTTTTTTTCTGTGAAACTGTTGAGCTTTTGAAAGCTTGTAATTTTCTCATCTCTTCCTTCTGTAGCCCGGACTTACAAGCTAGGGGCAGTAAAGCAAGTGAGGGGAGGGGAACTCCTCAAACCCTGTCTCGGCTCCAGGCACACCTTAGCAGAGCCACAGTGCTGTCTTGCGGGAAAACTGAAGCTGAAGGCAGCGAGGCTGTGGACAGCAAAATGTGAGAATGAGAATTTCCTTCTTTGGTTGTACAGTGTCATGCATTGTAACACGGATGGCAGTGCAAATAATGTCCAGTTTAACCTTTGAAAAATAATCTTTTGTCATAAAGTCCCTCTGCTTTCTCTGTGTAAGTGTGCCGGGAGCAGGGAGGGGGCAGGAGGTGTGATCCGCACCGAGGATTTCAGCCTCATCGGGCCGTTTGCGTAACTTGCTTCCTACATGCTTTCCTCTCTGACAGCTGTGAAAATATAAATCAGGAAAAGATGAGAGAAAACTCCTCCTTGTTTGGCAAGGCGTCTGGGTGTGAACGAGTTAATGCGCCGCTGCAGCATTAAGCACTCCAGTGGTTTACTTTTCCCTGAGACCTTGAGTATGGCCTCTGAAGATGTTATTACAATAGAGTAGTTAGCATGAGAAAAGGTGGTTTTCTCGCTATGGGTTCATTTTGGGGGGATTTGGAAGTCTGTGTGGAGCTGGGGCTAAGGCCAGAGTCAGGAGGTGCAAGGAATTTTGCTTGTATGAAAGTGAAAGCTTAGTTAATTTAGACTTGGCATCCAGTTTGAATTGTATCGTTACATCTGTTGGACATTGATATGTAGATTTAATGGTCAATAGGGTACATGGATGGCCTATTCTTAAAGTATTTGCTCTGCAGAAAAGTCATTTTTTGGTTTGACAGGTTGTTAGGCTTTCACATTTTTCAGCGCTGTATTTCCAGATTCAATATTTGTGAATTGGTTACGTTTATGAAATGAAGGGACCGATTTGGGCTCTTATTTACATTCTAGTCTGTAATAGCCGGAGTTCCCCAAAACATCTGTAATATGCAGTAAACTAGAGAATGCTGGCGTTTTTTTAGCTGCTGCTAACCTCACTGTTCCCTTCCATGCGATTCTGAGCTCTAGACCTGTTGTGAAATAGCTGTATTCTTTTGTCTAAGGTACCTGGATGTACCTTGGGAGAAGTTGCTTAATTTGAATCATTGCACCTCCTTAAAACAGAACGAGCAATAGACACATACGTAATTGTTTGCAGCTTCTGATAAGTTTGGGACAATGAAAAACACAATTTGTGGGGGCTATTCTGTTACAGTAACATGGAACAGCATTCAGCCTTGTTCACGCTGCTGCCTCTGCCCTTTGCCTGTGCTTTAAAGTTCCAGTATTTCTGGATTTCCTTATTTGAATATTATGTCCTTGATAGTCCAAAGGATGATGAATGTTCCTTTAAATTTTTGCTTTGGCATGTGACAAAGGGATCTGGGATATAGGGGTCCCTCATGACCTAAAGCACTTTTTATTATTTCTTCTCCCTCCCACGCATGCTATTTAAAAAAAATTATTTTTTTTTAAACAAACTGAGAAACTTGATCGTTGCATAAAAAGAAGTCAGTGTTTTCGTTCTGTCAATGAGAAGTTGTACACAGGAAGTCAGTTTTTAGGTGGTCTGTAATAAGACACATGCTTAGTGGAAGTGGTTTTGTTATAAATTAAGATGTTGGTTTCTACCTGGATTTTATGAAAAGAGGAAAAGTTAAGGCAGAATTTGTGGGCAAGAAGGCTGTATCAGAACTCAGCAGAAGTTTGAAGTACAATTTTATTTCCTTTTCTGCTCTGGTTAAATGAAATGGCAAGGAAGCTTTTGTGCTGTAGCGCTGTAACCCGTGTGAGATCAGGTAGTTGTGGTGGAGAGTCGGGGCCCCGAGCATCTGTCTTCGGTTTCCCACTGTGCCGCCCGCTTGCTCTCTGACTTCGGACAAGCTGTTTTATCTCGCCTTGCGTTTCCTTGCCTTTCTTACTTGGTAAGCTCCGAAGGGCATGGGACCTGTAAATATGCCAACGCTCGTGTCACTTGCAGCCTTCCTCAGTGTGCTCTTGAGGCCGAGTGAAGAAACCACCCGGGTAGCGGTGTAAGTGGGCTGAGGCCGAGCTGGTGCCAGCAGCACCCGAGCTGGGGCCGGTGCTTGACAGCCGCTGCCCAGCCGCTCTGCCGGAGGGACAGCTTAAGCACCCCAGCTCCTGGGAGCCGTAAGAGCAGGGCCTGCATCCTTTGTTCAAAATGTATTTATTTTAAGACAACTCTCCTATATCCTTTAATTTTTTTTTTTTTAATTTTTTTTTTTGGCATAAAGTTACAGCTAGTACCCTATATTCTGTCTCACATATTTAGTAATAGTAGGGGAGCAATGTTGATCCTGAGCTTGCGGAGTGCGATACACCATTGGCGACCCAGAATCATGCCAAGAGCCCAACGGAAATCAGTAATTAATGAGGAGCTGTGCTTGGGACAAAAAAAGCTGTAAGAAAATATTCATGTTTCCTCCTCCAACATGTGTGTGAATGTTTGTTTGTGGTGTCTTTGTATCAGTTTTGCAACTGAGCCAAACCCGTGAAAATGACCTGTATATTTTCTGAGACCCCAAGAAAGTCAATTTTGTTTTTCAGGCCTGCGTTTATTTTATACAAACACAACAGGCTATATAAAATACCTAACAAATTTAGTTAAACATGTTTGGTAACATCTTTAGATTATCCATGGAGTGTTCTTGGATTCAGCCCCAGTGTGGATGAGGGGCGTTGTAGATGTAGAGCTTCTCTGGAAGGCAGTGATTTGTTTTTCTTGTGCTGTGGTAGCGTCTCAGAGCCCCTGGTTCGGAGCAGGGCCCATAGGGCTGACTGCTATGTGGAAAAACAACGGCGAGATGAACTCTGCCCCAGCAAGCTGCATCAAAAGCAAAAGACAGTGGTGGTAAACCACAGCAATAGGAGTCGGGTGAAATTTTCTGATAGATATTTCCAGTATATGCTGTGAACTTACATCAGATTCCACTTTGGCACTTGTCTTTAAGTGCAGCCTCCTGGACTCTCCGGGAAGTTATTTATAAATGTAGGCACCGCTCCTGGCATCCCTCGAAGTGATAACCTGCGCCCAGGACATTATTTCTGTTCTTTGAGTGGCTGCAGCCGAGGGTGCCAAGGCTTTGCCTTGGGAAAACTCATGTTTTAACATTGATTATCTAATGAAAAAATAGCAGCAGTTATTTAAATCTTTGTATGGTGTAATTGAACCTTGCACTGTACTACTCACAAATTTGGGGTAGGCTCATCAGCTAAAGTGAGCTAGTTAAAGCATAATTGATTGGGGAGTAAGTGTTTGATCATTGTCATCATACTACATAATAAACACACCAGTATTGAGTGACAGGATGGGAAATGGGAGGATTTTTTAAATACAGCTCTGAATCTGGGCCCTTAAGAAAAGGGCTTTTAAAAGTATCCGTGAGGAACCTCATATAAATTGTTCCAAATGTGCAAAAAGAGCACGCGTTACTGGCGGGAGGTGTAATAACATTTTTTCCACGTGGAAATGTATGGGGCCGTACTCGATCACTCGTAACCTGTTGGGCTGGCACTACACAGGGCATGATGCTGGTGAGCAGGGGGGTGCCGGGTGCTCCCTCCCCTCCCTCCCCAGCAGTCGGTGGCCCCGTGCCCAGCCCTGTGCCCACCGAGCTCGCTGTGCTCCTGGGAATAAAGCTGTGCGCTCATCAGCCACCTTTGAGCAATCTCTCCAGCTGTGTCTGTCCTTCACCCTGCTGTACAGTGTTGAGGAAATGCCTGGTTTGATCTGCAACTGGATTTTAAAAAACTTACATTTTTGTGAGGGAAAATTTGTTTTTAAAGTGGAGGGTTATGTGCAGAGCCTGGTGGTTCTTGTTTTGTTTGTGTGCTTGTTATTTATTCCTCTGATTTTCCATCAGGGTGCTAAAAGTCCACAAAACAATTTTCAGTCAGTCCTAGAGGTGAAATAACTGAGCTTTGCTCACACATGCAATATTACGGTACGACCAGTTTAATTAAACTTATGCTAATTCTGCAGAGGTAGAATATGAAATTCATTTGACGTCCGTCTTACGCATGTATACCTCTCTTAGGAGAACTTAGTATTTTATTTTCTGGGGGAAAAGTGCGCCTGAACTTATTTTGGTAGAAGTGGAGTGGTAGCCAAGCGTGGCAGGCTTGGTCAACGTCAGTCCCATTGAATCTCATCCAGTACTGGGCGATATGTGCCAGCCCTGAGAGGGAGAGCGATGTGTGGAGTGTGGTACGGTGTATGTATCTATAAATACAACTTCAGAAATGGGGACAAGGGCAAAGTGGCTCAAATGAAGAGCCAATTAAGATAATCGAAGCAGAATAAGGATTAACTGCCTCTTAATCTGAAGGATACCTAAAATGCATGTGGCCAGTTTAGATCAAACAACCGTTGTCTCTGTCAGGGACATTCACAAGGCGTTTGGCGTGAACAGGAATTAACAGTGGTTAATTTTCAGGTTATTGTCCAGGGCAAAATGTTGTTGAGATAGCGATCTGGGCTCTGATGGGCCCTGCTGGCAGAATATATCGCAGAGTAGACTCTTTGCTGTCGTGTCATCACCGTGGAAGTTAGAAGGAGAGTATTGGATATATTGTAAAGAAATGATTGCTGATATAAAAGTTCACGTTTTGCAGTTTTTCTTTTCACAGAAAGTTGAAAACCCTGGCAAGTCTGTCAGAGAAGAAGCTGCTATGTGTTTTCTTTTTTAAAATGAGTTGCAGTGCCCATTGTGACCTTCACTGTCTCTCCTAATATTGAGAAAGGCTGGTCTGCACCGAATCGGTAAGGCACGTTCACGTGCCACAGGCTGGTAGTGAAAGTGGGATTACAATTGCACCTCTGTTCCGGGACATTGATTTTAAATCTCAGCAAATACGAGCCTGTGCAGGATTCCACTCCGAGCATCTACTTACGTTAACACTGGCATTACAAAGTGTTTTGGGTCCTTGTTGCCTGCAGGTGCTGGGCTGTAGGCTTGTTCTCCCGGTGTTTATTGGAGAAGAGGGTGTGCAGCAGACCCCGCTGTGGCGATGCTCCGTTTCTGGGGAAGTCGCTGTGCGAGCGGTGACTTTTCGGGAGAAGGTCCCTCTGTTGACTCTATTACTCTGACAAGTGGTTTAGCGAGTTCAGATTGGTGCCATGTTAATTGTCAGGACTGGGAGGGTGGGAGCAGATTTCACCGGGGGCAATGGAAGAGATCCAATGAATTTCCACTCTGTTTCCCTGCTTGGCAAACCAGCACTTACTGTCACTTTGCATAAATAGGTTTATTTCAGAGGGTCAGCCGTCACCACTCCCCCTCTTCCCCTCCTGGCCCACCCTCCCCTGAAGGATAGGAGGCCGACGAGCATTTAATTTCCCCAACAGCAGGTGCTTGTCATCCATCTGAAGATAGCTGCCAACATCTGGTGCAATTGCCTCGGCAAACGCAGTAACAAGGCGGCCTGCAGTTCAAACGCAGAGAGAGCATTGCCTCTTTAATGATAACAAGCTGTTGGCTTCCCCTCTGAGATGAATTCATCTCACAGATGTTTGTCTAGTTTTGGCAATCTTATCACTATAGCTTTGGTGATTATGCTCAACTGGAGACTATTACTATAAAAGAAGTTTGAACTTGTTCCATTTTTGCATTATTTATTTATTTATCCATTTATTTCTTCGCTTTCTGGATATAATTTGTATCAACAACTGTAGCGTTGGTCCCATTACCCAAGTACCCTTATGCTTTTTTTATTGCATCTGCGGAACAGTAGCTCGCTACTTGACATTCACCACTGGCGAATGTCTTTCAGCCACACTGACATTTTTAACATTCCCCATCAACAGCTTTGTGGTTTGAACCCTCTATTTAACACTACATTTTCTGGAATTACTTGGCTCTCACTCTGTCTGTTCTCTCTAATAACTGCAATATACTTACTATTTCTGCAAAGCGCGAGTCGCCAAGAATATTCTGGATACTTCCATTTGGACGGTAGCTCTCTGGTGACCTTGGCAGGGCTTTGTAACGACAACGTATGACCATCTTCATTGTTGCGTCTTAAACATTTCCAGCCTCAGCATAACTGTGCGAAAGATGGAGATCTGCAGGCTGAAGACTTCAGCGCTGGTTTGCTGTTGTTTGGTTTTCTAACATGCCTTCTTGTTGTTGTTGTTGTTTTGTTTTTAAGGGACATGCCGCCTTGTTGTTGTTGTTGTTTTGTTTTTAAGGAGACATTTTCTCCTGAGCGTGTGGAATTTAATTCTGGTAAATAGGATTTATTTTTGGAAACATGCCTGTGAATAGGTGACTCATGCCTGAATGAAGATGTGTCACTGTTGGTGGGGACACCACGTATATCATTTCTTAGTCTATAAATAGATGTCAGCCCAAGTATTGGTGACATGGTGATGCCTTGCACTGACTCGTTAGCTGCAGAGTGGCTTCTGAGGAAAGTGTTGAGAGTGTCAGTCTCTCCTGCTGGAGCAATAATTTCTGCTGATGCTTCAGGGACAGACATCAATAGCTTTGTAAAATACTGGGAGTACTTTAATTGGCACAAGGGGAATCAGAATTCAGGCACGTTCCCGTGCCGCTGTTGCGGGGTGTACTCGTATTGCTTCTCTCTGTTGCAGAGGTGGAGAAACCGAGTTGGAGAGTTTGGGTGCTTGTCAAGGCCAAGGGTATCACCTGCAGGGTCCTGAAACTCAGAAACTCAAGTTTGCTCGTTTCATGTATACACTCATTTCTGTTACTGAGGGAGAGTTTAAGCTGAATATTGAGGGTTAGAGATCACTACAATTTTCAGATACTGGAAGTAACAGTTCCTTTTTCCCCCATCACTGATGCTAAACTGGTTGCATGTTGTTGATGTTTGCTCAACACCGTTTACCCACCAACACAGCACATATGGTTTGATGTCTGTCTTTTTTTTCTGCTTCTGCTGTAGTTACAGTATTATTAAAAATCCATTAAATTTTGATGTACATCATAAAGTATGTGCTCCTGTGAATGCGAGCACAGATAATTATTTCTGATGAATAAACCAAAAGGACAAGTATGTAAGAAGTTCATCCTGCAGCTTTCAATTTTTGTTAGATACATCTCCTGCAGGGGCAATCGTTGTGATGTTGCAGCTGGTTGTTTCTGTGGCCTGGCTCTCCCTAGAGAGGGATGATGACAATGCAAACTTGAGCTAGCAGAAGTGCCAATGTTTTTGCGGATCTATTTGTAGATAAATGGTTAAGCAGGGGAGATAACCCTCTGGAAGGTAGAGGATGTGAAGAGCACTGCAACACAGCAGCAACTTTCTCAGGGTTTTTGTTCATTGCGTATGGGCTTTGTGGAATCTTGGAAAGTAACCCAATTTTTTCTCATTAAAGTAGCCCAGAAATCTAGCAACAAACAAGGTGTCATTACTAAACCACCACCAGGAAGCTGGGCAAGCTCTTCTTGGTTTCCAGGGCCTGAAGTAAGCAAGGGAATCATTAAAAATAATGCATTGCAGTGTCCGTAAAGTTTCATGCAGTATAGCATGGTCCATAGGGGCTTCACCTAGTTTTCCATATATGATACATACATAATGGTTACAGCATCTCATTAACTTTCCCATAACACTGAATATACTTCTCTTTTAACACCCCCTGCAGGCTTCGTGTTATTTGCCAAGCATTTTCTAATAAGCAGGAACTTAAATATTTGTCATGCTTGCCTCCTACCCCCACCAGGCTAAAGTAGTTGTTGGCCTCTCTCCTGTCCCTTTAATTTCCCATTCCTGAATGCTCTGGATGAAACCCACCTCTGGCAGGGTCTAGTCCTCTCAGTGAGAGGACTTTCCTAGGTTTTTCCTAGTCTGGTTTTAAGAGTGTCGTCCCCTACCCCCCAGTATTTCTTGTGTTTAAGAGCATGTCTGCACCCAGAGAATTAGTCTTGGTGTAGCGCATAAACTCTTGCAGGGACCTTGGTCTTGGCAGCAGCACACGGCCCTTAGCTACCCCAAATAAGAAAGCCACATTATTGCAAGGAGTCCTAGAGATCCCGCCAAGTCCTTTGTACCTATGGTTTCTTTGCACTTGGGTATTAGTGCTAAAATTGCTCAGGGCTTGATGGATTCTCCATGGTGACTTGGTTGCTATTTGCCCTGGAAAGATGTCTTTCAGGGCTTTACGCTACTGACGGTGTGAGGTTTAGCTGAGTTTAGATAAGTGAGTACAGAGGAAGGATGATGTTTTGAGCCGACTTGGCTGTTGGATGAGTCCAGGGGTAAAGAGGAGAAAGACGGAGTTGTGATTGTACTGGGACCATGGTTTAGGAGTTTAGCTTTGCGAACGTGGCACTGATTTGCTGTGTTATTTTGGTCTTATTCAGGTCTCCATCTGAAATCTGGGACTAATAGTGTGGCTTTCCTATTGCTGCCGTAACTGCAGGCGTTTTCTGAGGGGGAGTAAGCCTGTCTGTGTGCAGCACCTTGCCGTGACCTTGATCAAAGTCATAGTGCTGCTGTGATACCAAATGATGGCAAATAAATTCACCTTCATACAGTTTAGTCTAGCTGGCTTTGTTCCTTCATCCCTGATCCTCCCTGCGAAGGATTTTGTTTACGTTTCCTGAAATGGAAGAGGCCCTGTTACATAGTCCTCTTTCAAAAATAAACCTCTAAAAAGGAAAACAGAAGAGAAGGAACAAAAATCAGACGTTGTCTGATAATACAGAGCAGATACTGAACTTGAGTTCAAGGCAACTTGAACCAGAGGTTTGTTTAAGCGTAACACATATTCTACCATTTTTGGATGGTTTGAAACTCTCCTCCTCTCCCCTGTGTACTTTCAGAAAACAATCAAAATAAGAGAACTGCAGTAAAATTCTAGAAGTAACATCTATTGATTTTGTGTATGTGTGTGTCCCGTCATCCTCTTCAGTTAGATTTATGCTCCGAAGTTCACAAAGTCAGTTCAGTGCTGTGGAAAAGCTGTATTTCATTTGACCTTCTGACTGTATTTTGACTTCAAGAAAGTAAAAATGTCTGGTAAAGACCAGGTTGCATCACTTAGAAGCCCAGCAACAGAATCTCGAACGGGAAGAAAGGAAAGGAGTGAGAGAGAGAGAAGCCCCTTGCCTGCTGCCTGAGGGGCCCGTGGAGCCGTAGCAGTGCACCCGTGGGGCTGGGGCTCCCCTGCGTGCCCTGCTCACGCCCCTGCCAGCTCCACAGGCTGCGCTTCGGGTGTGCTGCAGCGTTCATCGAGCTTTTGGTGTATTTATTTACTTACTGACTACTTGAAATGTCTTATTCCTGTTTGGAGATTGGAAAGCGTGCCTGTCAAAATGGAAGTGAGCTCTCCATAGTCGGCGATGTGGGAGTGAGCTGTGCTGGCTGTTCGTGAAATCTGGATTCATTTACTTGATGGACTCTTTAGGCTGTGAGGACTCCAGAGGAGCCCATCGTGTCAAAAGAAAAGGACTGCAGAGATGAAACAGCCAGCAATCACGAAAGCAAGTGAATCGACATAAACATCACTCTGTCTTCGCGCTCTGCCTCCCTGGAATGTGACCTTGTCTGGTGCTGCGGGGTCCCCAGTGCCAGCCACAGCGGGTCCGCAGGGAGGAGCGTCCCACCGCTGCCGGGACCTTGTGTCGCTGCTTGCTGAAAGCCACCTGTCGCGGGGCCAGGGGTCTGTGTCTGCAGGAGGAGCTTTCTGGGGAGAGAGAAGGGGACTCAAGTGTTTCGCTGTAGTGAAGAGTTCAGCTCTTTTTTTTCCTGTGG
>NW_009612299.1:100888-101535 GCF_000690535.1 Cariama cristata
GATGTGTGTTGGATTTTTCCTAGTAAAGCAAGAATGAGCAATTAGAATCATAGCTGAAGGGAAGATGTCCTCTCCCTTGCTGTTTGTTTCAAAGCACACCACATAGCACATCTTGCTTTCCTTTTGGTAGATCGGAGAGGCCAACATTGCCTCACGAGGCTTCCTGGTGGCATTGGCCAGAGCATTAATTATAACCTCAATATTTCCTTTGCTGAAAATGGAGCTCAAGAATATGCGTGTGAGCAGCTGTGACACTGCTGACTAACTGGGTCGTGCGTGGGAGTGCTCAGATCGCTGGAGTCGGTTTGGGTGGCTTCAGGCTCTCTTCTTCTGACACCACAGCTGCTGGCAGCTGGCCGGTACAAGGCGTGAGGCTTTGTGGCTTGAGTTAGTTGACAAACAAGCCTCTTGAGTGCCACTGGCATAAATACCTTAGTGGCATCAGCACTTCACATCCTTAGCAGTTTGTGGTTGCGTTTCTGAATAGAATAAGTAGTAAATGTTGGCTGTTCCCCCCCCCTCCCCAAACGGCTGAGGAGGATAAATGAAAACCTCTGTAATGCCAGAACTGCACCTTGTTGATCAATAATTAGGATACGGGTTCCTGATGGGAAGCAGGTTTTGTGCTTTGTTGACTCGTAGGTCAT
>NW_009612299.1:101606-102107 GCF_000690535.1 Cariama cristata
TGTTTAAGTGGATAGGTTTATGTACTATTCCTTGACCTAAATATTTGCTCCATAAAATGTACAGAAGGTGCAGCCTGAGATAATACATATTTTGGGACTGGAGGCTTGCTTTTGACCTCTCTTTACATGATGTAAATCAAGCTGGAGTAGACTTGTGGAAATAGAATCATAGAATTGTTTAGGTTGGAAAAGACCTTTAAGATCATTGAGTCCAACCATTAACCTAGCACTGCCAAGTCCACCACTAATCCATGTCCCTAAGTGCCTTATCTACATTAAATACCTCCAGGGATGGTGACTCCACCACTTCCCTGGGTAGCCTGTTCCAATGCTTGACAAACCTTTCGGGGAAGAAATACCATCCAATCTGAACCTCTCCTGGCGCAACTTGAGGCCATTTCCTCTTGTCCTATCGGTTGTTACTTGGGAGAAGAGACCAACCCTCACCTCACTACACCCTCCTTTCGAGTCATTGTAGGGAGTGGTCAGGTCTCCCCTCAG
>NW_009612300.1:0-14952 GCF_000690535.1 Cariama cristata
TTTTTTTTTTTTTTTCCAGATACGGAAGAGTAAAAATATATTAAAAAAAGAGACTGCAAATTTCTTTCATCATTTTAGCTGAGCTTCTTCATTCCTGTTCTCCTCCTCCTTCCGCAAAGACCAGTTTCTGGGGAAGGCGTTAAGCAACATTCAAAACACTCCTCCTCCCACTGGCTACTTCACAGCTAATGACTCTGGGTTCTAGGGTGGGGGCCTTGGGTTTTGGGTCAGTTTTAATTTGTTTGTTTCTTTGTTTGTGTATGTGTGCATTTTTTGTTGTTTTGGGAAGTTTTTTGTTTAAAAAACCCAAGTGGTGATTTCCTGATGCAAATGGTTCCGTTTTTCTGGACAGGTCAAGCAAATAGATGAGGGTTATTTTCAAAAGCCGGTATTGCCCTTTGCTATGCCTCAGCTTGTGAAACCAACATTAGGATGATGCAAAAGAATCAAAAGAATACCAAAAAAAAAAAAAAGAAAGAAAAAAGAAAACTTGATAATACTTCACTTTTACTCTTTTTCTTTTCCCCGAGAGACTTTTCCAATTGCTGGTAGAAAGAATTTGATGTCAGTTTTACCCTCGCCATAGAAGATTTTATTAATAAGAACGGTGAATTTGTAGAGTCATTTGATCATTTGTTAGGAGTTGATGTCTTTCCGAGATGATGCAATGATAGCAAAATGTTTTTGTTTCTAAACAGCAGGCAGACTCACTCAACCCTTGATGTTGTTCTGGTTTTGCCGTTCGTAATAGGAAAGGAATAATCAATGAAAGCAATGTTCCCTTGGGGCAAATTTTGTTGTCAGACTCTGAAAGCATGTACTAATGTACTGCTTGACGTGTCTGCCTTAACTTGAGATTACAGATAATGAGCTCCTTTCCCACGTTGGTTCATGGGCTACTGGTAAAGGTCTGACCTGAAGATCTAAGAGAAGAAGGGCAGCAGGGAATCACGCGGATCAATTCTTACTTTCATCTCAGTGTGGTCTTTCTTTCATCACTGACTGAATGGAAAAGCCAAAGAAAAGGACAAGCATTGCTGGAGAGGTACAGACAGACAAAACCAAAATGAAACAGTGTGTCCTAAATACAGTGCTGGAGTTGATGGATAAAACTGTCTCATCCGGTGGAGTTAGATAGCCATCATCTTGGCCCATATTAAAGAAGAAATGTTAAAAAACTAACTCACTCAGGCCTTGATTCAGGAAGGTATCTTTGTATGAGAAACGTCAAACGTACGTACGTGCTTTTCTGGCTTGGGATCTTCGTAGGGATCCTGTTAATTGTAAGTAACTTTACCTGTCTGTGTGAAAATCAGGACACGTACATACACATACAACTGTTTTTTGCCTAACTCCTTTTGTTCAGGATGAGGTCTTGCTGTGTTAGTCGTATATGTATTTTACAAGGAATCAGACAGCTGGCATGGCTCTTTGCTATGTAGAGAACATGCAAAATGTTGGCTTAGGAAGGTAAATCTTTGGTGTTTCCTTTTCGTGTTCAAAAGCACAGGACTTTACCACCAGCCTATATTAGAGCTTGGGTCTCTGTTCCTGCTTAAATTGTGCATGTACAGGGATGAGCTTCCCGTGACACTAGCAAAAATCACAGCAGTGAGCTCAGCCTAACTCCTCATTTAAACGAGAATACCTTCTTACTCAGGAGCGTTTGTATCTGGGATTTTGATTGTCAAGGCTAGAGACTTTTGAGTTCTTTTTTTGGACACCAGACTTTGAGTTTATTCAAAGCCAGAGATTTAGGCTAGGTTCATGCTGTGAAAAGGTTGCACTTCAATCACATGTTTTCAGAAGGAAGAAGTACAAAAATAACTCTCACAGTTGGCTTCACTGAACCAGCTTATTTAAATAAAATAGATATAAGGGCACGTAGTGTTCCCGTTTGTGGGCTCCTGGTTCCATGGTAGCTCTGGGGTAGATTTTCTGAGGAAAGAGGGGTGCTGAGAGGACGGTGGCCCCGCAGTTGACGCCAAGCACGCTCCATGTTGTGTGACAGGCAGAGGGCTGTGTCACCACGTAGCACTTTCCCACCTCTCCTTTCTCCCCCGCCATCAGCATTCAGCCCCGGTAAGAGTGGTAGGATATGACTTCCCACCCTGACCAGGTTCTTTGAAGGCACGTTGATGAAATATCAATAATGCAGAACTAAATATCGCAGCGGTGACTCAGTCCTCGGGAAGTCAGGGGTAACATACCCTCACCCAGTGTTTGGTCAGAGAAGCAGGATGATTTAGTCAATATTTTTTAAGCTACCCTTACCTAGTGTACAGTGACTAAAGATGCCTTAGATTATGCACAGTAGAATAATAATAATAATTAAAAGAAACTAAATCTTCATTTGTTCCTGATCGATATTTTCTTTCTTTCTGGGAGTGACTTCTTTCAGACAGCGAAGCCAGCCTGCTTAATTCACAGCTGGTCAGTTCTTGTTTCTCATGCAGTGGCACAAAGGTGTGAAATCAGACTGGAAAAATGTTTTTCCTCGATTATTAGGGTTATTCCCCACTGGCAGGAGCTAAGAAGGGAAGTGGTGGGTTTGCTGTCTCTGGGGACTGCAGATCAGAGCTGCCATTCTAGAAGAGATGCTATAGTCAAAGTGACTGATCTCAGCACACAGGTATGCAGCAAAATGGTTTGCAATATACGGGCAGTCAGAGCTAGCTCTAACGTTCTCCTGCTCTTTTAAAATGATTTCAATAAGCAACAATGGATTATTAGCATTTTTTTAGAGTTTTTTGTTGTCATGTAAAAAAAATTCCCCATGAAATCTATTAGCTTGGAAATATATAAAGTGAAAGTGAAATCTGGAAATCAAAATCGTACAAAGAGACTAGGCCAGATGAAAGCATCTATCGTGGGGTCCCCTCCCAGGATCACACCTACGTTCCCCTACTCTGCCCCTCCACCTCCCTGGAACACTCTGCAGCATTGTGCTAGTGCATTGTGAGCCAAGGAACGGTATGTTTAGACCCCTGCCAGTTAAACTAGAGATCAGCCACTGTGCAATTGTGTAAAAAAAAAAATAATAAAAATTAAAAAAAAATAATTACAGAACTGCTTTCTCTTATTTTATTCCACAAAAGGAAACAAAAAAAGTGGAAAAGGATTAGGTGTTCATCAGCTGATGGCCTATGTTTATAAAGAGTGAGAAAAGTCTTCTGGTTTTACAGCCTTACCTAACTTTCCCCAGATGTGTAGAAAATATGTTCCCAGCTGCCTGCCTTTTCCGTCCTCAGTAAGACTATACAAGCAATGAATAAGCCAGAAATTCTTCAAATATAAGGCCCATGCTGTTGGCCTCGTGCTGAAATTCATGCTGAAGTTCTACAGAATTCTTTGGGAGCGCCCACCAGTAGGCACAAAGGGGTCTGTGGGTGCCAGAGTGCTTCTTTCGGAGGGCGGCAGAGGCTGGGCAGCTGTGTGGTCAAGACAGCACTCATCCATCTCTGCGCAGGCACTGCTGGTGCTCTCAGAAAGCTCTGCCTTGCTGGAAGAGCACCAGGTGTCTTCTGCTTCCCAGAAACTGTTCAGTAACTTGAGATGGAGAATCCAGGCACTTTACCCCCTTGAAATAGGGAGGGATACCGTTGCAAATATCCCTATCGGTGTTTTTTCCTTTAGCTGGGACTAGTGTTCAGGGAATGAGCAGACCTTTGACTCGTGGTGACATAGTGCTTGAACTCTTGGAAACACTAAAATTAAAAAAAAAAAAATAAAAAAAATAGCCAAGCAATAAGTTTTTATAGAATCAGAATAGTTTGGGTTGGAAGGGACCTTTAAAGGCCATCTCGTCCAACCCCCCTGCAGTGAGCAGGGACACCTTCAATTTGATCAGGTTGCTCAGAGCCCTGTCCAGCCTGACCTTGAATGTCTCCAGGGATGGGGCATCTACCATCTCCCTGGGCAGCCTCTGCCAGGGTTTCACCACCCTCAGCGTATCCTGTTCATTACTTAAATGGCTCAAAGGGTGACAGCTCTCTGGGCTGCACTTAATCAGTGGTTTGAACCGTGCGTTTCTGTGACAACATGCAACAAGTGTTCGCACATGTGAAAGAAGGGATTTGTTTATTTTTTTAATTAATTTTTTTAGACGTAAAAACCTATGATACACCCTCTCAAAATGCTTAAGTCAACCAGCTTTCCTTACAAACTACACAATATGTTTTTTCAAAGTTATAGGGTCAGATTTCTATGTTGAATTATAAAAAGGCAATGGAGGTCACTAATGTTTTCCATGTTTGAGAAAAAAGATAGATGCCAGAAGCCAACTTTTTTTTTTTTTCTGATGATAAAATGATTTAAAAAAGACATTTTATAATTTTAGACTTAAAACACATTTCAACGTAGTCAATTGAGGCAGAATGGTGCTTATCTAAAAGTGCAGCCTTTTGCAGAGCTCCAGCTGGTATAAACACATTATACTGTATTAATACAGCAGGACATTTAGCATCAGAATGGATCTGGAATTTGGGAGCCTGGTTCCTGATGGGGTAGTGAAGGAGGCAAATTCCTTTTTCTCAATGTTTCTTTTTTCAAGCATAAATTTTGTGGTTGGAGAGAAACTTTCCAAACATCCAAAACGTAGTTGGTTATGCCAGAGGAGAATGGTATATGGTGATGCTTTTGCAAACTGCCCTTTGAATATGCAAGTATTTGTGTATGTACTTACAAAGTCTTACAAGCTCAGCCTGGAAGCAAAAATTATTTCAAACTAGATAGCTGATAGTGCTGTGCTGCTTTGTAATCAGAAGGCACGTGAGCTCACCCAGCAAAAGGCGAATACACTGTTAGTCCTTGCAAATTCTACAGTGGGTCCCAAATGTGGCTTTTAATTAAAAAGCACAATAATCTATTCAAATTAGAAATGATGGAACCTGACAAGGACAGTACTTTTTTTGCTTCAACGAGAATAAACTAGTCTATCTCCAGGAACTTGTGAGATGGTCTTAAATATTTCTTATTGGCTCCTTTTTCCTCACATTTCTTTTTATAATAATGAAACTCATCATCCTCTGATGATCTATGCCATACGTTAGCCATTTATACTCAGCAAATGACAGCATAATCAAATCCTTTTCTCCTACTGTTTTTTAATCCGTCACCTCACCCAATAATTAAAAACAACAGAGCGATCCTGTGCTTTTGCATGTGTTGAACCGGTGCTGATCTCAGAGCCGTGCCAGCGTGGTCCCTGAACATCAGCACTCAAAAGCTGAGGACCAGAAGGAGCCCTGCGGCACTGACTCCGTGTAAATCACTCTGGGGAGAGGGCATCAGTGCTGGGCAGGTAGAAAGGAGGGGAAAAAAATCGTGCTTTCACATTTTAAGACATAAATTCATCTCCCTGCAAAGTGGGTACAGAGATTTTTTCCCACTTGCGTTACCCACAAGATGATTACTGTGATCGAAGCAGGAGCAGGGCAAGTGACTACGGCAATGCCCTTATTGTCTGTTAAAATGAAAGGCTGGCCGTGCGTCTCTGCTTGCTGAGACGGCCTTTGCGTTGCGGCAATGTCCCTTTCCATCCCCAGCGAGCGCGGAGGGTTCTGATCCGTGCCCAGGCAGGACCGGGACACATGCCTGTCTTGGAGGCATCGGCTCTCCCTGCTCTGGTGACTTGGCCAACAGGTAGAAGAAGCTGGAGCTACTTCCAGGCAAGTTGGCTGAGGACCTGAAGCTCAGTTTTAGCAAATTTATTTACCCTCATGCCTAAGCGCACGACAGCACTTGCTCCTCGCAAGCCTCACGGCACGCTCCTGGCATTTTGTATTCTTTCCGTTTCTTCCAAGTGCGTGTGTATCGACTGCTGTGTACTCATAACGCCCTGGGTTTAGAAGCTATCCAGTGGTAGGAGGAATATGTGTAATCCCGTTGTCTCTGCCGGTGGTCGTAGGAGTGCATGTATCAAACAAAATTACTTATGGCCATTGGGGTTTTCTAGTGATAAAACCTAGCAGTAGAATGACAGAGTGAGCGTTTTCCTTTTCTTCTTGCTTGGATGATATTTTTATACACTTTTATATGCAATTTTTTTAAATATTTGCTATTTTTATTGTAGGGTTCTGGTTGGGATTTTACCAGACCTTCTGGTTGTCTACAGGCCCAGATTCTCACAGGAATATTTCCCTTCCCTTTTCTCCTCCCCACTCTTCCCCGATAGACAAAAAACATTGCGTTTGCAACATCAGCTTAGAGCGAAATAACACCTAGGGCCTGATCACTCTTTTAGTCGCACTGAAATCAAAGGGAGTTGCATGCAAAGTCCTGCAGGTCCCACCGCAGCGCCTGGGGCCCAAGACTAAATAACCGAAACATAAACAGCTAATTACGCGCAGGGCGGTCTGTGTAAAGCCAATGCATCAGGGTGATGCTGTCTTCCTTTGCTGTGGTAGGAGCTGCTTCCACCACAACGTCTTGAAATGAGACTATATATCTCTCTTCGGTCTGACGATGCTACTTCTTATAGGCACTTCATTTAAAGTCATACCTTAGCGCACCGACTACCTTCAGCAGGGAGGAAGGGGTGGACATCGTGGCTTCTCTGTGACAGTAGATTTCACTGCTCTTGTGGTTAACCCTACAGTGACAGGTCCTAAATAAAGTTGAGAAACATTAAACCTATTGGTAGGAAGGATAAGGGGAAATTAACCAAATTCAAGGATCTTGGTCTTGTAAAATAACCTTTTCTCAGCTGGCATTCTGCAGGGAATTCTATGTATGAAGTTGAACATAAACTTTAGAGTATGTTTATATTAGCAGAACCGATAATGGAGAAGTCTTTCTTGAGCTGAACTAAACTAAACAACAGACACCTGTTCTCTAACATTTTTCAAAGAAGAAAGAGGCAGGTTGCTATGCTATTTTGCACCAGGGTATAAGAAACAAGTTAAAATACATGCTGAAAGCAAAGCTCAACACAAGTTTGCTCCTGGGACTGGGTGGGTAGGGTAGTGAAAAAAAACCTTATTTTGTTTGTTAAGATTCATAAGAGGGGGGGAAAAAGCAAAACCGAAATGAATGATGCAATGTAATGCCAAGTATTCTCAACTGTTCTGAGAATAATTTTAAACAATATGTATTTATTGTCAGTTCCTTATTTGAAAGAAGAGGCTTGTGGTCTCTAAATGTATAAAACATTTTTCAACATTCCAGTTTTTCTGTAACTGAGTCCATGTATGTTCATCCTATTACCAAATAAAAACAATGAGGTCTCTGCTCCATTTGAATTAAAATTGTAGAAGGGTTCCTTTTGTTCTGGTGCTTTCTGTATCCGATCCAGGCATGGCACTTGCCGTTTGCTTTCCGATGTCCAGCTCCCCATAAACTACTAGTAATAACCAACTTTTTTTTTACGCGAACTGCGACCATTGCTTGAACGGCAGTCATTGCTCGCCACTTGCCCCTGTGAGGAGGAGTTAGTGGCATTACCTAATTTCTAAAGACAGGGAAAATGAGGTAGAGAATTCAAATAGCTTATTTAAGGACTCCAAGGTAAATCTCTACCTGTTTGGGGATTAGACACGTCAACCTCACTTTTCCTCTTTTCTCTTTTGACTGAAATCGCAACCCATAAGAGCATCTAAACAAACAGCCCACCACACTCGTGCCCCCTGAAATACTTGCTTGTGTGAGTTTTTTTTTTCTGTGCCACTCGGAGCATGAATATCAATCCCACAGGGCTGCTGTCCTGTGCTCCAGTATTCCTTATAGATCTCCTTTCACAGCATTTCAGCTGCATCTCTGCATA
The DNA here is from genome assembly GCF_000690535.1 of Cariama cristata. Lineage (NCBI taxonomy): Eukaryota > Metazoa > Chordata > Aves > Cariamiformes > Cariamidae > Cariama > Cariama cristata. Next base: position 7,763 of record NW_009612300.1, read on the forward strand.
GCACCTTCTACAAAGTGTCTTCTTCCACAGGTAGACTTGGGTGGTATCTGTGCAGTAGTCACCGCACCATACAAGTAATGACCAGAATTTTCCCATACTGCTGCTGTTTTGCTATATGATCTTGTCCTTAAAAAAGGAAAAAATCATGCTTAAGAGTGGCAGAGACCAAGCTGTTCTCTCTAAGGAGGATGTAAAGTTGAGAGATGTTCCATGCAAGTGTGAAAGACTTCGTGCACTCCCTTTTGCCTGAAGTTCCAGTTTGAATTCACTCCTTTCTTCTCTGGGAGGTTCACTGATACTGATTTCCTGAAGAACATGCAACGTGCTCACCACTGTCCCTGCTTGTATTCTCATACCTTACCGGCTTGGTTTGAGTCTGCATGTACCTCCAGTCCAGTGCAAGCAGAGATGAAGCCATGCTGCCAATTCCTATTAGATATTGAGAGTGCTGATGTAGTCAACTGTGATCTTCAAATCAAAAATACTGACTACCACGTAAGCAAGAAGGGAGAAAAGATGGTTTGGAAAAGGCATCTCATGATTTGGGTGTCTCGCCTCCACTTGCAAATACAGTATCAGAGTCCTTTCTCTGGCGCCTGTTGCCAGTGACATAAGTGTCCGAAACCATCACCAGCCAGTGGTTCCCAAAGTGATGCCAGATGACCCGCCACAGAAGCAAGGTAAGTGCTGTGTAACTGCTGCAGAACCATGCCGGGCGATAAAACTGGGAATTGCCAGTTCTGTGAGGACACAGAGGTAGCTGAAGGGAAAGCTGTCTGAGATCTGGCAACAGTTCATAGGTCCAAAACTTAAGAACGTGAAACTTCCAGAATCAGTAACTCGAATATCTCCATCCAAACCCGGTAAGTGGTAAAAAGAAGAAAGGTATGTTTGATACTGACTCCTTTAGATGGAGAGGTCCCCAGAAGTGAGGCTACTTTCCCCGTTAGCCTCACCTAAAACCATGGCTAAGAAATGGCAGAAAGAAGACAACAATCACCTGGTACTGGTGACAGCACTACAAAAAGCATCTTTGTGGCTGGTGGGACTACCGTTCATCCATCTCTGCTGAAACTACTCTTTTTTTTTTAAAGGTTCAGGACGACGTTCAGCTGACTTACCAGGCTCGGGTTCCTCGGCAAACCACCTTACCTTGCCAGGTCAGTGGGTACCACCTCACTCTAATGTGTTTGTATGCGCAGCTTTAGAAATGGGCACTCACAGTGCCTACGGTGTGGGAGACGGACATAAACAGAGGACTTCTTCCCCAGGTATGGCGTGGCTTTTACACATCACGTTAAAAAAGTTAAAACCGTTCAGTGGGGTTGAACAAATGAACTGTTGTTTTTAATGGTCTTTACCACATTTCAGGGATCTATTAACTGTTATGATTAGAAAAACAGCAGTAGGTAGGATCCACCTTGAAGAGAGGGGAGCAATCGACCTAATGGTGTCCCTTTCAGCAAAAAGACACTGTGGATCTGTTGCCAGTCCAGCTTTACTTGCAGTAGATGAGATGCTCACTGAGATGCTCGCACGTTGAACGATAGGAAGGTGCCTTCTGTCGGGCACTTACAGAAATGTCTAGCTGTGTTTTGACTCTCTCTTCGTTAGACACCTCCCACCTCAGTGTATGTTTTGGCACCCATTGGTTTAGGGACCCAGTGGGTTTTCTCTATTTGGCTGTTTAACACCGGTACCTTCCTACCCCTGCCCTGTTACCTTGGCTTACCCAGCCAACACTTTACTCTGGTACAGTTTGCAAATCGGCCCTTCCCGTGCAGCTGTTTACAGTATGTGATGGGGAGTAGATCATAGCATGATATTTTCCATGTATATAGTCTAGTGATGCATTTTGTTTACAGCCATTACGATGTTATTTCTTTATGTTCTATATAGATCATGTTTTGGCGTTGTTACTTTTACTGGAAGCAGCCACTAATTAATGTGTAGTTAAGAAACGGTCTGCTGTAAACACACGCACACACCATTTTCTGATTGAGAAAATGTTATTGTCTTGCTATTTTTTCTGCGAATCGCTTATGGCGTCTTTTATAAAAAGGGCAAGCTTTATTGTGTTGGGTTTAGTCTCACTTCTGAAGCAGCGAGGCTGCCGAGAGCAGGCGCGTGATCCCGTCCGTCTCTTTGCCGGCAGGTTGGTCAGTCCTCCTCATCACTAACTTGTGAATCTGTGCTACTCACTCAGTGATTGTAACGATGACATTAAAGAAAATCACAGTTTAATGGCTTTTTTGAAGGAATGTGCCTTTTGAATGAATAGAAATTTTTACATCTATCTGCTTTAAAATGTTTGAAAAGGAAAAAAAGGATATCAGTGTTTTGCCTTGTCTTGTTCTGTTTTCTGATGAGAGTGGAATTGCTACATAACAACAAGAGTATTTGTTGCTCTAACAGCTTCTAGTAGTTTGAAATACTCAAGATGACTGTAGAGTATTTTTGTCATTAAGCATCATTAGCAATAATTTCCTTCTTATTGCAACAGAGCAAAAACTATTGCAAATCAGTATATTTCTAGGGAAGTCAGTGGAACCAGGAAAACTCCAGCTAAAATTTTGACTATATTGTACAACAATTCTTGTGGACTTGCAGTGATGCATCCCCTGGCTTCGAGGTCACGTTAAATGTCCATCGTGCTCAATTAACTGAGAACAGACTCCTCAATAAACGTTTTTCTCTTGTTCAGATTGTCCATGAGATTGAAGCTCTTGTCATTGAACTGTTAGTTCAAGTGATCATCTGCAAAATAATTGGGTTTTGATGGACTCACTTGTTGACCTCACCCAGTGGATGCATGGCACATCTTAGGCTTAGTTTAAAGGGCAGAACTTGTGGCAGTATTTGGTACTCCTGTGGTTTCTTGACTCATGGATGAATGGTTTAAACCGTGGCAAATCCGGCACGTTTGTTCACCTACCCTTCTGTATATGTGCCTCCACTTCCAAAGCAGTCTCTCATCCATTAGCTATGTCTGCTTATAGGAGCATCCATCACTGCCGATACAAAAGAATAGCTTCTGGGGTAGTGCCTCAAGCTATGGATGCAACTGGAGTTGCATGGATTGTAGTAGGCTGCCTTTGTGTTACGCATGGAGGGGCCCAGAGGGATGGGGACATGAACCGTTCTTGTTCCTTCACGTAAACTTTGCACGAGTTGCATTGTCCTCTGAAACCTGTCAGCTGGTCTGCTGTAAACGTGTTTGCGGATATCCTCCAGTCCTTCCCCACTTTGACACAATACCTGTAGTTAAACCTGAGGTGCATCAGATCCAACCTACGGGGTTTTACCAAGAACTTAGAAGCAGATTACAAGATTTGCACTGCCTTCTGCTTCGCAGAACCCTTTGAAAACACAGACGTCAGTTAAAGGTGTGTGTCCCTCAGGAAGGGCATAGGGTGGTATGAGGTTGGTGGCCCTTAACTGCAGGCAGAACCTGAGGACTAGTGCTGGGTGAGATCTTCCTGGCAGTCTACGCTCATTTTTCATTTGCAGTTGTCTACTGAGCGGCAGCTTTAGCATTCATTCATTCATCTGTGATGACCATTATATTCTTAAGCAAATCAAGGCACAATGCTGACGTAGGGCAGGTGTTTATAGCGAGCAGCTCGAGGGAGTCCTGATCTCTCTCAAGAATCAAAAGAAGAGTTGTAGCAAAGGAAGGATAAGAGGAATTACTGGGTGGATGCCATCCTAACCAAATCTGAGGTTTGCCCAGCTGTGTCCCGCTGGCCCGAGCAAACAGCGCGGGTGATGCACTCTTAGCCTCCTTGCTAAATCAATGGCTGAACAACACACAGAGTCTCTCTGCATGATGCCACTCGTGTAGCTATTCTGGTCTACGCTGACACTGTCCAAATACCTATTTTCTGCTTTCATTGCCTTGAGGATAGACATGATCTTAAAAAAGTAATTATTTATTTTCCCTAAATAAAAAAAAAGAAAAAAGGAAATTCATGTCTTAGCAGCATCAAGGTTAGAAACTTGTCATACTTACATCACTCCATGCATGAAGCTCCTGAGAATCATAACCTGTTGAAGACCACAAAAACCCTGCGAGGTAAGTATGCTCATTTTTATTCCCATTTTACACATGAAGAAACTGGTGAATGTTACAGTGCAGATCACACAAGAAGTCAGTGAGAAATCTGGGAACAGAACTCCAGAGTCTTGAGAGAGAGTATGCTCCCCATCACTTTGAGTCACTAAAGCCTGAAGAAATTAAATGTCATGGATCCCCTTTATCAACTCCTGTATGAGGATGATAAACAGCACTGTCAGTGTTCTGGATAAACCCCCTTAAACCTATTAGCCAAGTCATCTCTGCTGGCAACAACTCCAGTAAAATTCCAGTTAGCGATAAACATTCCCCCATGCTGAGCAATGGAAAATCCAATCACAGTTTGGCGGAATCCATGCTGAGTACAGAAAATGGAATTAATCTGAAAAGCGAATGTGCCTCAAAGAACAGTAACTCACCTGGATATTTTCCAAGCTTTTAATGAGTGTCAATCTAGTCTAGTTGAGAACAGGAAAGATTATGACTATGCAGAAATCTGGATGTGTATTTCTAAAGTTTATGAAATCCATAGTTTTTTGTTTCCCAAGACATTTTAGAGTATGATTAATCACTCAAGGAGTTTAACAACCTGAGAGTGTGACTGTTCTAGCATTTGATGTTAGCTAGCTCTCACAGGGGAGTCTTTTTTGCTTCTCAGGATTCATGCTGAGAGCAATGACTTTTCTTTTAAAGTGCTTATCATGCTAATTATTGACATTACTTGGTTGTTTTGCAAATAATAACTAAGCATAAGACGAATACATTTTGGTCATAGTCTTGTTTAATTTTTTGTTCTACCTGTGTAGAGACATAGATTCAAATAAACAGAGTCAAGAAGTTCAGAATAGTCAGATTCATGTGTAGCCCACTTGTGACTTTCACAAAAAATTTCACAGGTTTACTGGTAGATCGTACAAACCCCTCAGAGCCACCTGTTCCTGAATTCTGGGAAACACAATCTCTATCCGGATTTATTGCCTTAAAATGACCTTGTTCAATTGTATTTTGAAAACAGTGAGGTACTTAACCATGTAGGTAGGTAAGCATAAAGTTACTTCTTCATTTAGACTTTTGACACTTTCATCTTCTCTCTAAATTGTTGTTTCCTAACCTTCAGAGCATTCCTTCGGATTCACCTGTATTGGTGCAGTCTTCTGGGATGTCCAAATGGACATCAAGGGCGTGATTTCCAGATCGAGTATTCTAAAGTGCCTAATTGCCAAAATTTTGATTTTGGAGATGTCTGTGCTTCATTCTAGAGTTTTACATCTATATTTATGATTTATATTTTCACATCTTTTTTTTCCTGAACCTTTTCCTAACCCTCTGTAACTACCCATTAACCCAAAAGACTCCTGGCTGTCAGGCTGAGAAACCCTCCTTTGCACAGACAGGCTGTGCCGAGTGGGATGGACACAGCTTGTGAGGAATTCATTTCTTGTCCGCCAGCGAATGAATGCTAGGCATGGTAACCATCGTTGTTCTTCCTTTGTCACCACCAGCCATCAAACCTCAGCTGCATCACCTCAGGAGGCCCACCCACATCTCGGGAGACTATTTCCCAGCCTTCCACAAGAAATCAGAGGAGCATCTGGTGAGATGTAAGCTGCTTGACCAGAGGGGAAGGATGAAGAAGATCCAACATATTTCCCAGAGCTGGAATAGGAAATAGCAGAAGAAATAAGGAGGCATCTTCTGGAAGGATGCTCCTCACAGGCGGACGGAGGACATTGTGTAACCATTGCATAGGCCATACAGCTGCAATTCTAGATAAAAGCAAATGTATGATTTAGCTAAACAATATAATGGACATTTTGTTGGAAATGTTCTCAATAGCTGCCGCTTTATTGCAGCATACGCCCACTTAGTACTAAAATATTGGGTTGTTACCTTAAAAGAAGTAGTTGTACACCACTATCTCCTGTTAAGTTAAGGAAGCCAATGCCTTCTAGATTGTTGAGCTCCTTATGGTGTTCTTAATGTGACCTTCCACCTACAACAGGTAAGAAAACAACTCCTGTTTCAAACACCGTGGTAAAGTTTTTTCTTGCCTAGCTGTACTGAGAATAAATGTCCTCCTGTCATAGCGTGATAGGTATTCAGGAGGATGAAGGTAGAAAGCTGGAGTACAAAGAGTCCTCATGCTTCACTCATTGGAAAAAGAAGACATAGCACAGGATTAAAATTGTTCTTTGCACAAACTCTGATGAATGTTAAATGGCACTGATTGTCTTTTGTGGCATTAATTTAGTTGAGTTTGGTCTCATGTTCTTTTGGTGCACAGAGTGTCACATGGGCCCGAGTTTCACAGCTGAACATGCCCCCCTCTGAAAAAGTTCCTCTTGCCCCCAGGTTTTACACCGTGAGAAACAGTGGCAAATAACTCTGCCCTCTTTCTCCTGACCCTTGGTGATTTACGTACCACCTCAGCTCTCCCTTTCCAGACCCGTGAACTCTGTCCTGTTCGTACTGTCTTCACAAGCAAACCTACTCTACTTTTTATCTTCCTTATTGCTTTTCCCTCTGTCTTTTTTTTTTTTTTAAATCTCTTTTTGAAAGGAGAGGATGAGCACTGCACGCAGTACTCAAGAAGCAGGTATACCAGGAATTTATAAAATAATGTAGTTACACTTTCTGTTTCATCTTCCGTGCCTTTCTGAATAGTTTTTAAAGTTGTACTTTCCTTTTTGAGCCTCCTTGAGCACTGAGTAGTGGTTTCTGTAGAATAATCTATAATGAATTTATCGCCCAAATGCACATATGGAGTTGGGGAGTTGGGGTTACCTCTCCCTGTGTGCGTTGTGCACTTACCAGCAAGGAATCGATGGTATTGCCAGTTACACTGAAGTAAGCTGCTGTTACTGCTGCTTCTTCTTCTTCTTTTTTTTTCTTCTTTTTTTAACCTTACATCCTTCATTTGTGTTCCCTGCTTGTTGTCTTCTTCCGTTAACATCTTTTTGAAGTCACATCTTCTGAATAAGCACATTGATGAGGATGCCCCTCGCTCCCTTAGAGAGGTCTGTTCCCTGCTTGTCGTCTTCTTCTGTTAACATCTTTTTGAAATCACATCTTCTGAATAAGCACATTGAGGATGCCCCTCGCTCCCTTAGAGAGG
>NW_009612301.1:0-8272 GCF_000690535.1 Cariama cristata
TTGCTAAGCAAGACAGAGGGGAGGAGAGGAAAAAAAAATAATCTGCCAAAACCTACCTTGTAAGTGAAACTGCAGCCTACAGAGTAGTCTGTAATACATTGGGAAGACCTGCATCCTTGGCTGGAACAGCAACAAAGGATCAGTCTTCAATTGAAAAAAACCCAATCAAACCAACCACAAGTTCCAATATAGAACACAAGCTGCAGCAGGAAGAACTATTCACACTATATTAAGCACAGTATTTCTATGGGATCAAGGCTTAAAAACTTAGTCTGATAACTGCTAGTGATCCAGAATTAAAACAAAAACAAAATAATCAAAAGACCTGGGTTCTTTTGTACTCCTTTAAAGAGTAAAATAAGCAAAACTGGTTAATCTCTATCTTCCTTTGTACTAACAGGACATATGAACCGCTGATACAGGCATGAAGACACCCGCTCTTTATGGGCTAATACATAAAGGGTAAGTATATGGCAGTTGTTATTGTTTAGTTTTTAGGAAAGGTGGGCAAGGAACATAATTATCCATCTCACTGAAGGTACACAAGTCAACATGCAGGCAGTAATTTAAAAGTATGTGTTCATTAAACAAAAGCAATGGGCTCAGAGTAGCATGAGTTGACCCTAGTAAAGGAATTAGTTTTGAAGCAGAATCTACACAGGGACAGCACAAATTCCTGAAAAACAGGACACAAAAGCTCTCAGAAGCATAGCAAGAAGTTCATCAGTACAGTATGGATTTCAATATAGATGGCATTGCTATGTATGGAAAAACTTGAGACTGCAATTGGAATGACAGAGTCTCAGGATGCACATTTGGCTTAGTTTCTGTACTTTCTCACTATATCGCTATCCTATACCTGCTACTTAAGTAAATCTGCATGCACCACACCTCCCCTGCCTCTTCTGGATATAGCAGTAACAGTTATCACCCCTTTTTCATTTTAGTCCCTTTTCCTTTTTGTTGGAAATGTTCAGTTTATTGGCCTCCAAGAGCCAAACCACCTGTACTGCTCCCACTGTTTCAGACGGACTTTTCCAACCTCACAGCAGGAAGCCAGAAGATAAACATAGAAGCTATAGCGCTTGGAGTATCCATAAAATCTATGAAACTGAGGGTCTTTAATACGTTACAGGCTCAGTCTTGTGAGGTAACGATCTTATCTGTTCAGTTGGATAGGGACCAACTATGACTTACAAGAGCAGTTTAAAGCAGAAAGCTCCTTTGTAGTACTTTCAGACCTAGATTTTCTTTTTAAGGTATTGATCAATGAAAGGAAAACACTGCATGATAGCTGCAGAGAACACTGAACTAATAGCACACAACAAAGAAAGCCTATGAATATATCCATGAAGTACACCATATAATTACAAAGATACCTCTTCTCCTGGTAGTACTACTTCCTTTCTTGCTGTCACCTTCAACACCTTTCACTTACCTCTAAGTACTAATGATTACTCTCCCTAGCCTTCAACATCCTCCTAAGAACCAGAATATTTGATGAAATTATTATTTTGTCTAGTAACAGCTGTACAGCTGCCAGGTAATAGAGGTAATAGATCAATTGCTGTCAATGGAATGGTAAGCAGGAGTTTAAGGGCTTTTGTTGAACACAGGAAATAATAGCTCTTTCGCAATGTGCAGTGGGAAGATGGGTACAACTCTGAAGAATTTTCTAGATTGATCCCAAGGAAACAGTAGTCTTAAAAGAAAATAACAAAACTTACCCAATATCATCCTACAATATTGAAAGAAAATAAAAGGTTGTCTCTACAACATTTTATTCTATCCCTCATTTCTTGTAATTCCTTTCTATTTGATTCCTATTGAATTCAACCTTAATTTAGCATAAAAACAGAAATTTGCATTTAAACCTAGTTGTCAAGAAGGCAGGATGGTGGTTATGGTATTAGTCTGAAAAGGGGGCTCAATCCCCTGCTCACATGTTCCCAAACTGGGTACTCGTTCCTACAGGGAGATGTAAATAATTTAATTTCAAAATGATGAAATGGGATCTGTGTTATCCTAATATACTCATAAATAACCTGGAAAAGAGAGTGAACAAAGATGTGAGAACATGTACTAATGATATACTAAGTGACTCAGGATAACAAAAACAAGGATGAGTTGTGAAAAGTTTCAGAGAAACCAGATAAAATAGGTGACTGCACAACAACATGGCAGATGAAATTCAATGAAGATAAGTGTCAAGCAACATACCTAGGAAAAAAACAATTACCACCACTATAGAAACATGTCTTGTGATTGATGTATAACTAGGAAAATGACAGCTCAGTGGTGAATAGTGGTTAAAAAAAATATACCAGGAATTACTACGAAAGCAACAGACAACATTATATTGCCAGTCCATACATACATGATTCATCATTACCCTGAATGCTGTGTGCAGCCAGACCTCTTTCCTCTCAAAACAGAATGGAAAAAGGTGGAGAATAAAAAAGATGCAGAAGAGTAACAAAGATGATCAAGAACAAAATGTCTTCAAACAAAAGAATTGTTAGAAGATGGTAAAGAAAGCTAGCAAAAGCCAGGTTCAAAGCAAACACAAAGTGGTGGCCTCCACATAGCAGGTGGCAAAACTTACAGAACTCCTTGTCCAAGCATATTGTGGACGCAGGAAATTTAGAAGGTTTTAGGGGGAAGCCAGGCAAGAATTTGGAACAGATGTACACTGAGATGTATACATCCAGCACAGGAAGATTAAAACGATTGGAGAAGCATGAGGTAGAAATATCATATAGGCCTGTCCTTCGTATCTGCTTAATCTGCTAGTGGCAGGACACTTATGCCAGGCAAGTCTGTTCTGACTCAGCAGGGCTGTTCTTATCATGAGCAGCCCAGTGTAAAAACAGGTGCGTCCACTCACTATTACACTACAGAGCAAGAAAAACATCTTTGGAAATTTCTGTTGCACTTCACCACAGTCTTCTTGCATAGCCTGGGACAGAAGTAGGTCTCTAAACTCCTTTGAATGCCTACAGACAAAGACAGATGGCTATCTGGCTTTTAAAAATTATTATTCTAATCCAAAACATACATAGGTAATTTGGGATATTCTGGTGGAGAAGACATCTGTGTCTTTAGAATCCTAGATAAAGTGAAAATTTGGTTAAGTCTGCTAGTGCTCCTCAAACTCCAGCATCACAATAATATAACCCCATAATAATTTGGGAAATTCCTGGATACTAATGCAATAGAGAACTGTTTCTGTCATAGACTACTTTCTCAAGACCTCTGAAGTCATGGTATATAACAGTCTGGCAAGAGACTATTACCCTCTGCCCATAGTGACTGATACATTTTTGTAACCATTGGCATGTTAACACCGCTGTTGTAAAATGCCTTACTAAAGATAAATTATATTTATCTGTTACTTCAGATGCATAAATAAAGGCTAGATGACAAAAGTACCCTTTAAAATAATTACATAATTCCTATGGCTCCCTGGTAGGCACACCAATAATTTCCTCTGTACAATAATGCTTCAGTGTATTCTCTCAGCTCCATCAGATATTTATTCAGCCAAACAAAGCACAAATCGCTGAGCATAAAACCACTACCAAGTGCTTGCAGTATCACCCATTAGCTCCATGATTTCCTTGACAGCACAAAGGATTGCAGACTGCCCGTTACAATTAAACGGAGCTCCCTATGGTCTTAAGCAGACCCCCTCGTTGCACGGGATAGGAAAATGCAGGTTAAAACCCAAGAGTAATATAAAATGGACCTAAATCTGGTACTAGTAACTGTTTTACAGAATTGGAAGTACCTCTGTAAACAATATCTATATGATATCTGCATCGGGCAGAATACACAAGCTGTGACATTCTTACGTTGTGAGCTGGTCTTCTATTCAGGAAATCCAGGAGGAGGTACACATGAAAATTTTAGAAGTACATACTGTATCATTCAGATGCACATATATAACATCTTTGTAAATGGAAAAAAAGATTCATTTTGACAGCTTCAGTTCATAATGCATTAATAAACAGAATTTTTGTAACAGCCACAAAGCCAAGGGAGAAAGATGACACAATGTTAAAATAATTTATGACTTCTGAATCATTTTATTTAAGAAACAAACCTACTGGTATCTTCTCTGACTCATCTAATTTGACTTATTTCCACTTTATTTGGGAGGGGGTATGTGTGTGGAACCAACACCAGCAAAAAAACCCCTTACTAAGCAAGGGTATAATCACCTAATTATAAATACCATGGGTCATACAATCCTTAGCTGTATGGACATCTACCTCCAATACACATGCCTACATACAACTAGCAAGATTTCTAAGAAGCCATTCATGTACATAATTATTTGCATTTTTAGCAAAAATTTGTGTTCCAGGTCTCTATTCCACACTGGGTTAGAATAAAACATTTTTAGACTACATGTTAGTAATAAAAAAAATCTAGTTCTGCAATTGGACCTTAAAACTTGAAGGACATGGCCTTGCAGAAGTAATTTCTAGGAGAGAGGCCTAAAATATCTATGTAGTTCACAGACAATATTAAATCTCAGGAATTCCTTTTCAATGCATTTTTTTATATATATATCTAGCCCTAGATGTATACATTTGTGTAACAATGAGAGGCATGTAGTAGGGACAACCTCTAAGTGAAAACAATGGAACTCTTCCTATTGACTTCAAAGGGGTTTGGATCAAGCTCTAAAGCCCATTCAATATTCCAGCTTGCTCATGTCTCTCTTTTTAGTACCACTTTTAGTGTTGTTTCCAGTATAACTTGGCATGCTGTCCCACTTACCTAACACTGCTGTACACTTGCACTGTACTCAAAATGACTAAGACCTTCGAACATTTACAAACATGACTGTTGGACAAGTGACTGATAGTACGTGGATTTTCCTTGTTGCTCTGGGTTCACATTAAATTATGTTAATGGCTTTGAACACTGGAAGCAGCTGGGTCTGTTGGCCTTGCAGTGTACAAGTTCAGAGCCACATCCAATGTCCTTCAAATACATGCATAATACTTTCTTAAATCCGCTCCTCACTACAGCATTTCAGAGTGTTTCCTGACTTCTTCGCTGAGTGATCAGGCTGCTTTGTTAGAATGTCACTTTCTGTGCAATTACACCATGAAAGGACTTTGCCAACAAAATCCCCATAAACAGTTCTCGCACAACATACCCTACTGAGCTCGTAATTTGCGACCCTGTCAGTTGTGCTGATGCAACTCTTCATTTGACCATACAGAAAATCTGATCACTGACATAAGCCAGGGTAGAAGCAGCACTAAAAGAAGGAGATTGGTTTTTACCCGTCAGCTTTTCATCAATTTAGTTTATATCACGATCTCACAACTATATTGGCACAACTGAAAGATACAGCAAACTACAATGCACAGAACAAGCAGGTCAAAGTATAAGTTCTGAAACCAAATTACTGTTGAAGTCACCATGTCATGTAACTATACTATCAGATTCTTGTGTTTTAACAGATACCGTAATCCTAGTGAGGAAATAGTCCTGCTTTTTAAATACTAATTAACTAACTCATACATGCTTATAAATTCTAGTTCAGAATTCAGCTCTTTAATGAGTTTATGGGAAGTAGTGTTTGTAAAATCCTACTTACACTTCTATTCCAACATGGCATTGGCCTAGAAAGGGGCTTTGTAACAACCATCTGAATTTTGACCTCACTGGAAGAGTGTGACAGGCAAGATCCGCATTTTACCTGACAGATAAAGATGTTAAGGATTTGTTTCTAAAATACAAGAGATCAAAGCTGCATAGTCTGAAGTTGTTCACCTGATTACAGTCTACTGCTGCTTGGAAGCAAGGCTGGCAAAAAGTGTATTTTACAGCAGAACTGCAGTACAGAAATTTCCATGATTAAATTGTTCTGACTTTGCTTATGATAATGTCATAGTCTCTAGCTTTGAAGTCATGGAACAGAAAATCTGTCTAATTCTGTCTTGGGCTAGCTTTTCAGGTTGAAAGTTTACTATTAGAACTGATCCTAGAAAAACAAGCACTACCTCTGTCCACCAAATAAATTGTGTTTAAATTGCTAAGAAGCCTGCCCTTCCAAAATTTGCAGCAAGATGGCATCTGCACCATTAAGAAACAGTATACTGAACTGCAGTATACCAGACGAGCAGATTGTTTTAAAACTGCTTGCTGTCATGGCAACATATACCACCGTCGAAAAAAAAAGATACTTAAAAAGTACAAAAAAGTTAGCTCAGTTTTTGCTGAAGAATGATTTCTCAAAAAGACATACTATATCTGCAAAAGAGCAGAAGCACAACTTCCACAGCAATAATCTTACTACACAGCCATATTTTGCTGAAATGAGGATGCAAAACATGACATAAATCCTTACTTCATGTCTTAGAAAGCAGTAACTTTACTATGTAGGAATGGTATTCTGTCCTAGTTTTCCTTAAAATTAAACTAGAAATCCTTGGAATTTACTTGTAGCTATTCTGCTTCCCTTCTCAAGTCTTGCTTCAGGAATTGGTAAGCAAGAAATGGAATGAATGGAATCATCCCAAGGCTTACTGTATACCAGCCATGTATAAAACTAAGTATCTCACAGAAGCACTCAGAGAAGTTAGAACATGTACCAATGAGCAACCACTGCGTTCCTCCCTGGGGAAGCTCAAACAGCAAGCTTAGTTCTCTTAAATCAGTTCTGCACACTGCAGCTCCGCTGACTCTTCTGTTGCACTATGTAGCATCTGAGTATGAGAACTGGAACTGGTGTCTATGACTTCTGGGGAATCACGCAATACATAACTTCAATCTCAAAACAGATACTGTTCTGCTAACTTGGACCTTGCTTATCACCAATTCTAATCAATTTGATCTTTTCTTCTCTTGTCTTCAGCAGTTGATCAACTCTAGACTTCCTATATTTCCTCCCATGATGATAACCCCAAGTTACGTCCCAATTATATGAGGCTGGGTCTTCTGCAAGATGCTTATAAATTCTGATTATTATGGTCCAATAGTACAGGGGATCACATTGCAGCTTAGAAAGCAGCTTTCCACACCACAATTCCTTCCCAAGCACGGCCCGCCCTGTTCCTGGGACAAACTGATCAGAATTACTTATCTCAGCCTTTCATAAGCAAGTGGCATGCAGTCCTTTTTCTTTACAATCCAAAAATCAATCAGTAGCAGATGCTAAGTTTCAGCCATTTATGAACTTCCCCCACATAGTATACTAAGTCAAATAGCTTCCATGATTTTTTCTCTTCTTCAGTACATTCAAGTGATTTTGAAACATAAATAACGTAAAGAAATATATATATATATAAAAGAAAAGCTGACAGACATAATTGATCAATGAAAGGGTTGTGTTAATGAAGAGCTCAGGTACTTCAGGCATGGCATGCATAATGGGAACTGGTGAAGAAAAAAAAAAAAAAGGCTTCTAAACACACTGCAACCAGGCAGAACAAGGGAAGGAGTTAAACAGAACAGCCAGATAGCAGCAAATCTGCCACATCACCTATCAATGCCCACAACAGTTTCAGGATCACAGCCCTAGAGGCATGAAATGGAGAACAATGGTTTTCCTCATGAAATTTCAATTGGATGCAAATCATTCCCATATTTCTTCTTTGCTGGACACAAAGTGATGAAGGTGACTAGCAAGCTGTCCACGATGCCTTCCTGACACTCATTTCACTAATACTGCCAAGCCTGGACTTAAGAGTACTTGGGCAAGTTAAGACTGTTACAAACCCCTCACTAGCATGTGTCGGCTATTTTTAGTGTGAAGTCCTAGATTTTTACAAAATTCAGTTCAGACAGAAATCAAATATTCACCTGTGGATTGTTAGCAAGCAAAAGGCTAAACATAAAATAAAACATACTATTTCCAGCTGCTCAGAAATCACTGGGAAAGCAGTCCTCCCTCCTCCCATTATTAAATCAGGAGAGAAAACAAAGTCTTTAAACAGCTGACATAACTATTAACGAACAATATTTATACAGTATTATATGGGCCTAAAACGTTCTCATAAAATGAGGTTCCCGATTCTATGGAGCTAAAATTGGACTCTAGGGTCAAGTACCTGCCAAGTCGGGATAAATCCTGGTTAAACCTGTCAGAGTTTAAACACGGGGCAGGACTGGAATTCTTGCGCAGAGGCTTTCCTCAGCCTCCACCCAACAGGATGCCCACGGAAAGCGCAGGCCCTTCAGCAGGTTGTGTTAAATCCTGTTAAAAGCCTGAAGGGAAAGCAGGGAAGAACTCCCGGCCGTGGGGCCC
>NW_009612302.1:0-2373 GCF_000690535.1 Cariama cristata
TTACACGAATATTAAATTTATTTTTACAAGCTTACCATGAGCTGATGGTATTTTTATTTTGCTGGTGGAAACTGAAGCAGTGACTCAGCTACATCCACTAATTTTTACAAGCCCAATCTGATGAGCTGCAAGACTAAATTTTTGAGCATATATGATATCAAATTGTCCTTTACCCCTCTTGAAACAAAGCTCCCAGTGGCTTCCTTTCCAGCTAGAAGTGCTCACATTTTCCAAACTAAAAATTGTATATTTCAGCTTAAATACCCAGAGATGAAGCAGAAATCATTAGCAGCCAATTTTGACAACTGTAGTTTAAATGATTGCCTTAAACCAGAAACTCAGTTACAGGGCGTTCTGCAGGTCCCCAAGCGGCACTCATCTGCTTAGGCCATAAGAACACTTCCGTGACCATTTCCACCCACTGATCCAGTTCTTTCAACAAATGGTATGAACAGTCTTCACCACACAGCCCTGACTCAAGGAAGACCTCCATGGAATAGTAATTGAATACTAACAATGGATTCCACCGTTAATCAATACTTAAAAATTTACTTGTTCATAGCAAGAGTGCTGAATGTCAGTTTTGGCTTCTACCTTCACTTGTAGAGGAACTGCCTCCAGAAACAGACATCTGTTCCCTAACAAGCTCCTTTCCAGACACCATCTTTTCAAATTACACTAGTTTTCTCTAACCTTTCCCACTTCCTCCACCAACCTCCTCCCGTTCCCCACTCACAGATCATGTCTTTTATTTGCATTCCAAGCTCTTCCTCCGTCTTTGAACCCACCTCAAGAGGCTTTTAAGCTCAGGCCTTTCCACCAACACTTTCTTTCTGTGCTACCCACAAAGACCTTTTCTAACCTTGATCACCATCCTTACCCCCCTCTGGCCAGACACTATCAACCTACTCCCTCTAAGCCATCTTCTGCCTCTAACTCCCAGGCCCTGTGCCTTGCACCATTACAGTCAGCCACAGAAGCAGCACTTTTAGCACACTTCCAGATACCACCAACCTTACAAAATATTTTTAAAACGCTTTTCAGAGAGACCCCATAATGCAGAATAACTGCGGTATACGTTTCAAGATGTTAAAAGCGCTCCCACTCAATGCAATGAACGATCACATATCTTTGCTTTTTCAGCCTTCCTTTCCTCTGTAAAATGAAACAAAGGCATAGTTACGGAAATGGTATCATAGCCACAAACATAAAATGAAATAACTGAAAATTATTGGAAAGCAAAACTATTTAGGCAAACATTTGACACCAGGGTTAGTTTAAAAATATATGTTTATAATCAGTTTGATAAGAGCTTCTCTTCACCCGCACTGTTGCATACCTTATCAAAATTACTTTACAAATCTATATTCAAAACTTCATACTGAAATTTGCATCAAGTCATGCCAGGTAAACACCGCATCCTTAGAATGTTTCTGCCTGGTAAGCTCTTTTCACAGCTCAAGTATATAGAAATAACGAGTAAAATGCACTAGCGTATATAGAAATAACGAGGAAAATGCAAATATTATTAAAACTATGAATCGAGCTATAAAGTATCTACTGCTCGTTAAATGTGGATTATAACAAAAAGCAATAATGATACCACCACTGCCAATTCTCACATGAAACCTTGATGACTAATTATCATCTTTGGTTTTAAACAGTGTTAGACACCACAGTAATGACTAGAGAGGAGGAAAAAAATCTGTAGCTCCTCTTTTTCATATTATTTTAAAATATATTAAAATAGACGGACTAACAGTTTAACGCTGTTGACAAGACACTCGAAGTAATTTATTACATTTTTAAAGTAATTTTAAATTGCTGAAACTAATTTTAGGAAAAATCTTCAATTTCTTTCAAAAGTACTTTTGCCTATATTCTCTAGTTATTTCACATCCTTAAATCTTAGGAAAATCCATAAAGACTCGCATTTCCAATGTTGTAGGAAAACATTCCTGAAATAAAATGTAGAGGAATATATAGATGTTTTAAGAAATCATCTCAGGAAATCTATTCTAACATTAAGTCATGCTCAAACATAATCAACTAAACCCGACATTTTACTTTGATTTTTGTGTATAAACTTTAAACTAGTGGCATAGATTGATTCTGATAAAAAAAGAACTTAATATTTCTAAGCACCTTCCCATACAGTGACCTGTTCCTCAATTACCATTCCACACACCTGATTCACTTATAACACAGGTTCCTAAGTTTAATATTTTATCACAAGTCACTAGTATCAAATACGTTTACTAACAGACTTGCTCAGCATCAAGAAAAGTGGATGTCAATCTAAAATCTAAGAGTTATTTCTGATATGACTGACACCGCTGTTTATCCCAGTAAAACGCAGAGGTTAGCAGGCCA
>NW_009612303.1:0-13303 GCF_000690535.1 Cariama cristata
AGCTGGTGCCCCCGCTTCCAGCCGAGAAGCTGAACCCGAAAGATTGCGGCAGCGGAGCCCTTCGGCGTGGTGTGGGAAAGGCGAACAAAAATAACTTTAAAAAGTCCCCAGCCAGGCATTTCCAGGTGGGCCGCGGCTTAGGCTTGGTAAAATTAATTTCTCCGGGTCAGAGATGCAAAACGATCCTTCTGAAGTGGGGGGCTGCAGGGGACTGAGGTGGTGCTGCGGCTGGGGAAAGCCCAGTGC
Source organism: Cariama cristata (assembly GCF_000690535.1). Classification (NCBI taxonomy): domain Eukaryota; kingdom Metazoa; phylum Chordata; class Aves; order Cariamiformes; family Cariamidae; genus Cariama; species Cariama cristata. The sequence continues at coordinate 247 of NW_009612303.1, forward strand.
TGCGCCACAGAACGGACCTGTCGCCCCAACACTGAGCCAACGAAGAACAAGCCTGTAAATAATGCAACAGTAACTCTGTGGTATTTTGTGTTACGTGTTTCCCACGCGTCGCAATTCCACAAGTCAGCGTTTCACATTTTAAGAAATAAGAAATTGGATTTGTGTCAAAGTGGCCTTCGTGGAGAAAGGTCGTTCAACTGCATCAAGTCTCCAGAATGGCAGACTGCAGGAAGGAGCGAAAGAAAGACCGAAGAACCCTAAAGAATCTATTGAAGTTTACCTGGGGAAATCAGCAGTTCTCATTCAGCATTATCTTTTATTCTTTTCAGCTCTCTAATAGTCGAATTTGGCACTGCAATAGCATTTACGTCTCTTGCCTCTTTATTTGATTCAAAGGCTGCATATAAAACAGTAATTGTATTGATCACTAATGGTGATCTAATCTAATCTGTCTTTAATCTTAAAAATTGAAACAGGATGTCCAATTTATCTTCCAGGCAATGCTGCGGAATAAAGCTGTTTGTATTTTTTAATTTAAGATAAAGCAAATACGTCTATTTGCTTTTGCAGGACTGTAAATACACTAGGAAGTTGGCAAAATACAAAAAAGCAAAAGTGTTTTTAGATGTGCGGACTCCTTACCATCAATTGTACTCATGTAATCCTGTTAGAGAGGTAGAGTTTATCATGTTCCTCTTCTGTCAGGAGCCCAAATGACATGGTACAGAATTGATTTTTAATTTAGAAATCAACGACGAGTTCTACAAATTGACCTGGGGGATGAATTACTTAACTGAGGAGCGGTGTTTGCAGACTGGTCGGAGCTCTGGGTCTGCCACGGCTTTACGGCACCGGCTGAGCTTACGGTGGTCTTGAGTGAGAGCAAGGTTTGACCAGTTGTGATTTTTTATTTTTTTTTAATACACCAACAAGCATTGCTGCATGGTTAATTGTACGACACAAGGGTAAAACATCCATATCTGAAAAACAGAATGAGCCCCAAGTATGTCATTATCTTCCTTGTGTTTCAAAATTCCTGATTTTTCTTAAGAAATTTTTCAGCATTGAGCTAAAGCTTTATAGTCAGAGGCAGATTGGCTCTTGGCAGCTGTCACTGTAATTTGACTTCTGGGTTTCAGGCCCGGGGTTGATGGGTGGGATTATGTTGTCGTCCTTTCTCCCAGCACCCGGCTGTGCCCACTTGGCACCGAAAGGTTCATGGGGATTCTCAGTCTACCACACCTCTTCCATGGCTTTCTCTCCTTAGGACCAATATAGGGAATGATTTGGTGGGTTTCTGAGAGACTGAGCCGTTAACCGTGGCCTTACGTGTATGTGTGCTATCGGCTGCCACGGATAGTGCTGGGGCCGCACCAGCGATCGACTTCGGCTGATACTGGAGAGAGCGGCACGCTTAATTTCAAGCACAGTGTGATTAAAATAGCAGAGCAGTTGGGGAGAAGACGAGATGACCAGTCCCATAACTGACAGCAAGCTCAGACCCGCACCATATGGGTGTGAAAGAATAGATGAGGGCTTGAGTCGGGAGTCTTGGAGGCTAGAGATGCTTTCATTGGGGTGGAAAAATTGGCTGCTGCTTAAATTGTCTTGCACTTGTCACTGATAGTCTGTGTTCCTCAGTTTTATAAGGAAACGTTGAACAGGTGACTTGAAACCGTCAAACTGCTGGTGGTTCAGTCCGTTTAATCCTGCGCCGGAGGGGACTCGGGCTGTCATTGTCACCTTCTGCCTGCGAGCCAGCCGGCAACCTGTCACCACATTTTCCTTTGGTAAAAGTGCCTTACGCTGCTGCAGTGCTGATGCTGAGAGGGCTCCCGCACCCGTTGCAGTGCTGCCAGTGCTATGGGCCGTGCCGCTGCACTGGCACCGCTCGCTATTCCCTCGGGAGGCATCAGCTAGAAAGTCAGCCAAGGCCAGTGCCTACTTTCAGGAATTTCCCATCCCTTTTATTCATTTGATTTAAATGAATATTTTTGACTTTGTCCAGGAAGGGGAGGGAGGAGCTGCCCTTGTATGCGTTGGCAGGGCTGGAATATGGTGGGAGATGCTCCCGCTGTAGGGGTTCGTTCCTCCCTTTCGCTGGGTAGTTTCCCAAATAGCCCTTCAGACAGGCTCCGCGTTCACCAGCTCCTCAACTGCCTTGTGCCTTTAGTTGGCATGAACATGATCTTAAAGATTTGTGCAAATAGTACAGGGAGAATGCCTTCCTAAATGTAGGCTGTCTTTGAAAATTCTCATATATTTGAGTTAACTTCTGAAGGTGACCATTTATATTTATACAATCCTTAATTATTTTTTTTTTGTTCAAATTACTGGATGATTGATAGGATCAAGTACATATTACGCCAAATGAAGTATTTTTAGGGGAATACAGGTGTAAGAGCAGAAAGAAAGAAGGAGGAACAGAGGAATAGAGACGGAGGAAGGCGGAGTAAGATTTCAGGCATTGATGTGGATCCAATGATTTGTGATTGGGGAATAGGTGACTTGAGATTTTGAAGGAGACAGGCGGGTTGATTTTTGAAGAGCTTTAACAGTACATGCCAAAGGTTAATCTATGGTTCACATTATAGTAACTTGGAAACAGTGAGACATTCTTGAAAACACTTGGTGGGATTGTTTTCCAACAAATTGGAGTAAACAGAAAAATACTGTAGTGGTTCCTGGTCTCCTGCAAACGATTTTTTCTTTTAAAAGAAATCAAAAGTTTTGCTGGACCTAAATTCATTCCTTCATTTTGAGAAATAACTATGGGAGTCAAGGCTCAGCCTACCTGTCGCTTACTCTTTAAAAGTGTGGAAAACAATGGTATTTTATAGCAGCATCTCCTAAAATTCATGGGCCAAATTCCCATTGCTCACTGAACCGTGTGATCGTATTACAAAAAGCAGTTCTTCTTGGAATTAATTAGTATTAGTCACATGCCTACTTTTAAGCACTTGCATCAGTATTTTTAAGAATAGGGAGTTTAGCAAAGCATAGATATTTCTTTTGAATCTGAATATTCTAAGTGTTAGTCGAATAAGTGGGTAGTTTTTTTGTCATGTTAATTTCTTCAAGTGAAGCTATTAATAAAATCATTGATTTTTAAAAGTGAAACATCTTCAAATGTGTATATTACATATGCAAATTACATATGACTATAGTAGTTCAGTAAGGAAATGGAGTGCTAAGTCACTGCCTGATGGATCTGTCATTGTTTCCTATTCTGAAGCAAGTATTCTATTTAAGCTTTACCTTAAACTTCAAACTGGTTTTGTCACAGATTTCCCATTTTGCCTTAAAATGCTTCTGCATCTCCAAATGGACAGCATCTTTGTGTTTGTGCGCACATCTATTTGCACGATTAAATATGCCGTTCTTTGTCAAATAGCATTTGTCTGATCTTGTGTAACATGGCTAATTACTTATGCATATTATACTTTTAGCAAGTATGTGGAGGGTTCTTTTTTAAAAACATTGATTCAAACATTGGTTTTGAAATTGTTTAAAGTTATTTTTGAAAGCATGCTAGACTTTGTCTTGGAAAACCCCGTACTTCCAAACCTGTTGCTATTTACATTTGTGTCACATCCAGTTATGTCAGACACGCTGGATTACATTGTATAATGAAAGCCGTATTGCTGTACTCTAATCTTTATCTCCTTATATCCGATCTCCTTTGAATTGCACAGGAGTATTGCTTATGGTTACTTAAAATAACTACTGCTTTTGTTTCAAGGGCAGCGCTGTATATGATGAACACTTAACACTCAACCCTGCTTTGGCAGCAGCTACACATCCTGTGTCTTTGGTTCTTGCCTGATCGAATTTGGAAGCTGCACAGATACATTCATTTTTCCATTTTTCATTTAAATTTCATATTTGAAAAATCTGAAGCCTGTGAAATCGAGATACATGTCGAGAAAAAAAAATTAATGTGTTTACTTGGACCACTGTGCTTTTCTGAGAGATTCAACTGGAGGTTACAGTCCCTTCAGGTCTGCTGGCATAACTACAACCGAAGGGTTTTTCCTATAGCTCTGCAGTTCTGCCAACATGATCTTAGTCAGTTTAAGTCTCCTAATAGTTTTCTAAAAAAACAAGATTATGTTGATGCAAGTTTACTGGGGAGCGACATATACACAGTTGTGCTCACTGACATGAGGAAAGAGGTAACAACGTAGGGAGGAGACCAGTGACTTCTTATCCCACCCCAGCTGCAGCCAGAACAACCTGAATTTTCTCAAATTTCAGAATTTAAGAAACCCCAGTGTGATTGCATTGATAGATGAGGAGAGAGCAGTGGTGGGGGGGAATGGGCAAGACTAGATAGCTCTGTTTTCCTGATGTTTAGCTGTTGCTTGGCTCTGCACGCATCTTTCTCCGTTCCCACCGCACCCCGGATAAATCCCCTTTGGTTTCCTTATCACAGGCTGCTTTGCTCCCCGAAGCAGCCGCAGTCCTTTCCATTCTTCCCTGAGAATCTGTGTCAGGGCAAATGAGAGTCACGAACGAGGCAGCCGAGGTAACGACTACTCAAGAAGAGGCACTGGTGGAAAACCTGATTTTTAAAATCTGAAAGACACATTAGGAGATGGAAGAAGCCTGGGTTTGTTAAAGCAGAGCCGGTATCCTTTCCTGTGGTTAATGATCACCTGTACTATTTGTAAGAGTTTTCAGTTGCCTATAACCACCCAACTTCAACTTCTTAGGCTAAGATTGTTCTTGGCAACTGTCAGCCTCGCTGCTCTGACACTTGCAAAGTGAAAATCTGCTGCTTTCTTATGTTAGGAGGAAGCAACTTTGCCAGGTGAGTTATAGAGAAGCACCTCTACTTCCAAACTGGACGCAGTCGTTAAAAATTTAGGAAGCCTCCCATGCAGATGTCAGGGATATGCCTTTTGTAATACGTGTTGATAATACATCCACATCTGACCTGATGGTAAGTAAGCCTCTGCACAGTCTCACCTCGCATATAGGGCCTTAGATCTAAGGTGAGTTCTCCAAAAACTCTACCTGCATATCCTGCCCCAAGTCCTGCTCGCCAAGGAGGCCAGAGATGCTCCGTTCCAAGGCTTCAGAGGCTAAGTCAGCATTTCTTTGGAGTTAGGTAGGAACGCAGAGCTGGAATGGACCTCCCACCACACAACAACTATTGTGGGAAAATGGTAGCGGCGCTTCCCTTCTCCACCCCTTGCTTAAAAAGAAAAACCATACAGAAATGAATAAATAAGGAAGACAACTTCCAAGTTGCTCATCTTTTTTGTTCTCCAGGCTCCTGATTTGTCCTGCTGTTTTATTACCATGCTTCTTCAGCATCTGCTCTTGGCGGGGGGAAAGGAGCAGAACAGAACCCAACCTGAGCCGCCCTCCACCAGAGCTGCAGCCGGTGATGGTGCGTCAAGGCTGCTCAGAGCCTTTTTGTTCATATTCTTCAGAAGGGAAAAAAAGGCTGCTATAAAGGTTCAGGAGAACTAAGGACATGCCGTGAATTCAGAACTGGAAACTATAATAAGGACGAATTTTTTTCTTTTCTTTTTTTTTTTTTTTTCCCAAGAAAGGAGAGTTTTTACTAATATACATTTCTCCAAATTTTGAGTTATTCTAAGAAAGGGAGCTGGCAAGTATTCCTTTTATTTTTCTCCTTTGAATAGGCAAGTAATTGATCCTGTTGTTTCAGAGAACTGTAAAACTTTGGAGGGAATATAAAAATTAGTGTTTTTTAAAAAAAGTAACATATTTCACTCTTTTCTTATGTTTCCTACTTTTCATTAAACAGTTTGTGGACGCCAGATAGTGTTGCATTTCTGGTATTTTGTTTCTCATGGAATAAGTTGTAAATGATGGGATAAAAGGATACATCTATCATTCTCATAATAATGGGGCAGTGCTAGTTAATAATATGCAGACGAATGTAGCTAAAGAAGAAAAATACTAGCTAAAGAAAAATACATGGCATTAAAGATGATATTAGTATGGCTCACATGCTGCTTCCTTCTGCTTGTTTTTCCTTTCACTTTTGGTTAAAGTGGGATTTTCCAAAGCACAAGAATTTGCTTATCCTACTCCTCATTCCTTCAAAATAGAGCCTATTGAAAATCAGACTATGTGTTCTACATTGTCCCATATTTTTGCTTTTGTTTTCTAATTGTGAAGAAAAATAAAACATGGAAAGTTCCAAAATATTTTGGTTTTAAAATGTGGGCTTGGGACATCTTTGATGCATCATCATAACACAGCTAGAAGGGACTCTATTGTTCTTGGTGGAAAATGCAATCCGTTCAAGAATCCCAGATGACGGGGGGAAATGAGGGACCTAAACCATGACAAACTCACGATGAGTAATGACAAACCATCCTGAAGCAAAACATTTAGATTCGCTTGGACAGTTCAAAACAGTTTGGATTCTATTTTATTTTCCCAAAGGGACATTACATTGTTTTGGCATAACCAACTTTTTCCTGTGGAAAAAAGTCAGTATTACAGAAACCACTTTTTCTATTAAAAACCATGAACAGAAAATTCTGGAGCAGCAATAGAGGGAAGCAGTTAAGCTGAAACCAAGTGCATTTGAAAATGTCTTCCCTAGAGACTCTTAGGACCGCTCCAACCTAGCAATAAGAATTTTATATGAAGGTAAGTATGTTTCATAGACACCAAGCATAAGGCGATGAAATCCATGTCCCATGACTTAATATGTTTCAACACATTCAAAATATGATGTTTCACAGAGGCACTCGAAAACTCTGTTTAAAAAATGTGAAGGAGCGCTGGTGGAAAGCTGGGGCCTTTGAGGTGAAAAATCACATCTGAGATTTCACAACTGTTTTGCTACGACTGGGCATTTTAAAACTGAACACTGCTTTTGAAAAAAATAATCTTTGTCCACCAAGCAAAAGCTTGTATGTTTAGAAGCATACTTTTGGCTTTAGAAATATAAAGCCAAATTCATTGTTATTTAGTATTTAGAAACATACCTCTAACTTAGGTTCTAAAAAATGGACACAAACCTCTTTTTAACAATGACAGCAAAGTATTTTGGGGAAAGGTACGGGATGTAGTACTCTTACTGAATTTTTAGGGTACGGGTTGTGAGGATAACCTGCCAGGCCATTTTATAGCCTTGTAAAAGTGGTCGTGAGTCCCCGACCCTCTAGAACTGATGGCCATCTCAATGTCTATTTTTCAGGGCAACTTCTACTTTAAATGTGACAAACTTTGTCCTGGCTTCTTCTGTATGAGGGCAAGTTGTTATTAAGCCTGTTATTTCCCATTACCCGAGTTAATCACACCCTTTTCTCAGTATAATAAACGGGTAATTCACCGGGTTTAAGAGCAGAAGTGACCAACCAACCAGGCAGTGTCAGGCGCTTGGAGTATCTATCACCACCTCTGAGATTTTACCCACACTTGAGCCCGGTCACTTGTGCCAGACCAAAGTGTCCCATACTGGGAAGAAATTCTTTCCGGTGAGGGTGGTGAGGCAGTGGCAGAGGTTGCCCAGAGAAGCTGTGGCTGCCCCATCCCTGGAAGTGTTGAAGGCCAGGTTGGACGGGGCTGTGAGCAACCTGGTCTGGTGGAAGGTGTCCCTGCCCGTGGCAGAGGGGGTGGAACGAGATGGGCTTTAAAAGTCCCTTCCAACCAAACCCTTCTGTGATTCTGTGATACTGATTAGAACGCACTGAGAGATGGGGAATGCATAGCTTTGGGTGGTGTGGGCTTAAGGGACAACGAGCAAGAAGAACAGAGCAACAAACCGAATCAGGAGCTTGACAGGCATTTGGAGATGACTGTTGGCATCGTACCTGTTGGCACATGAATCGTTTGGTCAGCTAAGTTATACAGTCTTTCATCACATTCTTGCAGGCATGTGTCTTTTTTTTTTTTTTTCTCCTTTGTGTGTTCAGTTTTCACAATGGGATCCTAGTCCCCATGGCAGGTCTGTTAGGTGCTTTCATAATAAAAACTACAATAATATAAACAACCCTTGCTAGTCCAACGTGCAAAATGGCCACTAACAACTCGGCTTCATCACACCCAGGGGAGTACAGGGTGAGCTATTGCAGATTCATGCTGGTAAAATGAGAAAATGCTCTACTTGCTGCATGATGTTTCTGGGAATGCCTGGGAAGTCAAATTAAAATGGAAGAGTGGATTTCATAGCTGAGGGCTTCCCCTTGGAGCACTTGCGGCTCTTCACTAGCTCAAAGAGAACAAATTACAAATGGATCCCGCTGGGGTTTGAAAGGTATTTTAAGTGTATTAGGTTTTTTAGTCAACATCACCTGACAAACAGTGCTGTTTATTAATACCTTCAGTGTGTTTCAATATAATTTTTCTCGTCTTTCACCACTCTTGATGAGGGTTTTGTTTTGTTTTGTTTTGTTTTTAATACTTTTGTTAGTCATTTCTGTAGGCAGCTGGGCAGCCCTGGCTGCAAGGCTTTGGTTGCGGTTGGCTCAGGATTTAACAAAATGCAACTGCCCCCTCTCCTGGAAGCTAGCAAGTAGATTATTTTGGTTCCCTGGTACCACCTGGTTTATTTTTTCTGAACAAGTCAAATAAAAACAAATAGCAGCAGTGTCCTGAGGCCACACAGCAACAAAGCTTCCTGGAAAACTTCAAAAAAAATAAGCCGCAACTGCAGAATGTCTGAACTCGGGCAGCCTTTGAAAGACAAACTTCTCTGGAGAAGGCTTTCAAAGGCACCCCGGGAGATCTTCCTGCCCTTGGCTTTTGTGGGGATCCCTATTAGAATATATTCTTCAAGAGAAAGAGAGTTGGTGTGGCTATGTGGATAGAAACGATCCATTTACAACTAAGTCTAGGGACAATAATTCAATGTGAGTACCCAGCATGGACCTGAAAAATAGTTTACGTTCATTCTCTCTATGTGCAAATCCATGACCACAGGTGTCGGTCTCCCCGTACGCGCTAATGGAAATACTGCATGTGCTCGAAGGCAAATACGCTTGTGAGGGGAGTAGGCTAGGCTGCACATTAAAGGTTTAACTTTGAACACTTCTAAATCTCGACATGTCGAGTTTTTTCTGCGACTCCTGTGGACACTTTTTAAAAAATAAGTGCATTTAAATTCATGAACGCATTTATAGTCTGGTCTCTGAGGAGTGGTGGCAGGGGAAGCAAGAAGTCCTTCAATGGGTGAAGCGAGTATGTTGGCATGTCCAGCTCCCACTTGGCAGTGTATGGGCTCACAGAGAGAGGCTCGTACAATATTTCCCTTACTTAAAACAAAACAAAACAAAACAAAAATTGTTTACAGGAAATTAATTTTACTGCAAAAAAGCTTCAGGATTCTTTTTTCACTGTCAGTGCAAACACAAGGACTTTCTGACTGAGATAAAATGAAGGAAATACGGATTTTTTAAAAAAATAATAATAATTCATCCTGTCCTACATAAGCAGAAACAGTCGCTGATAAAAGGGTAAAAATGCCCCAAAAGTAAGAAGATATTTGTGAAAATATCACTTCCCATGAGTAAATTTTAAAGAAATGATACGGAAACATTTTATATAGTTTTAATACATGAAGTATTCAAATGCATTAAACTCCCGTGTAAGCAGCAGCTGGTTTTTATGGGCCACAGCACTGCTATTCTTTCTCAGCAAGGAATTAACCCAGAGCCTGCTCTGATGTCAATTAGAAAACTGGAAGAATTTGTCTTGCTCACTGCAAACGGTTAATTAAAAAAAAAATAAAAATGTAACTGTGATACAGCATTTGATCCCCTATGTAGAATGTAATGAGGTGAGCTGATTTGCATTTTTATGTCTGAACATGTTCTTGCACTGCCAGCATGTCTCGCTGAGCGGTGAAATAGGTGAAATACAGCCTATCGACACCTCTGGGTGGGGTGACAGAATTCAAGATGCTGGTCTGCAAGTTGTGTTTAAGGAGTCCTGGTCCGATACTAACATTGCCTTACCTGTGACAGGGCTTCTGCGCTTTCTGAAATTCCACAGCAATCATCACCCTGTTTAAAATTTGTGTTTCTACTTGCTTCTCTGTTGTGCTTTTGCTCTGTGCTTTAAAGCATCCTCAGATGGTCTATGTTTCTGCAGTCAGTAATACAGTACGCTACCCCAGAAGAGGAGATGAGCTTCTTTTTATTATCTCTGTAGGATATTTGCACTTGTCCTGTACACAGTACGTTGTGTATTCTGGCAGAAGAACGGTAAGCCTGGCACCGCGCCGGCTGACCCAGGAGGAGCAGCTATGGCTGCAGGTCTCTGGAGGGGGTGGCTCACATGGCCCGGCTGGCTTTGGGCTCCGTGGGCTATCACAAAGGGAAAGAAACAGGTCAAGTACCCTCATGACGGTTGACATTATCATTTTGTTACATCTTTCCACAGGGCATAGGTGGATGGGCAAAAAGAGTTACGAGCACCCTCAGATACGATTGGACCTCAACGTGCATCGCTTCGTGCCGCCAAACTCAGAAGGGCTCCTTTTATCGTACTTCAATCACGGGAGCTTGCTCCTTCTCTAGAGCGAGAATGGATGTGAAGTTTATGCAGCTGCATCCCTCTTTCAAGTTAATTATATCACTCCGAGCGCTTCAGCTATGATCCCACACTGCAGTGCCTCGTGCTTGAACCAGCCTGCCTATTTCCCTGGGCGCCTGCCACAGAGGTTACCTCCCCGCTGAAATCCTGGCGCGTTACCTAGTCTTCTGTAATCTGGGTTTCTTTCAAGCTCACGTACCCAGAATTTGCCACTGTAGCCATGCCTCATGTCTCTGCATGATTTCAGCTGATTTCCCAGTCTCCCTTGGGGAAAGAAGCATGTCCAGTCTCATTTAAAAAAGCCCATTGCTGAAAGCCAAGGATCTAGAAGCAGATTCAACTACCTAAAACAGTTCCCGTGTGGCTAATAAATAACGAAAAGCCATTTTCAACTCCTAGTATTGATCCCCCACTTTATAATCCTGAGCATCTCTATCAGATACTACGCCTCAGCCCTGGCACTAGCTCCTCAGCCCATACTCCAAATGTAATGCCATTTCCAACCCTAGCTTTAAACAGAAGTTGACTTTAGGATGTCCTGCGCTTGTGAAATGCAGAAAGCAAAAATTTTCTATCCTTTCCACCCAGAATCCACAATCCCAGTCCTAGAATGGGTACAAAGCGGTGGCCTCCATTTCTCCCAACTCATCTTAAACAAACTCACTGTGGCCACGGCACTCTTCTTCGCCAGAAGCCTTCTGGCCTTGGAAGATTCACAAAGAAACCCAGATCTTCATTTACAGGTGACCTGAATCCTACCAAATATCCTGTCCCTCCTTGTAGCTTAAACATGTCCCATGGATCCCCACTTGTGCTCCAGTTAAGATAATTGGGTGCTCCTGGCATTAGGCTTTGCAAAACTCAACAATCAGCAAAACTCCTTCTCAGCTCATTTCTTCTGAAACCCTAACTTGAATATTAACCATCCTCTGCTAGATGCAGCCTTCCCAGATCTTGCATGCGTCACTCATCCCTCCCAGCAGAAGCTCTTATCTAGCACCACGAACCTTCCAGGGACTAGCAATGAGTGTGACTCATTGGTCTTGGCATTGCTGGTGAATTTTAGCTTTAATCGTAATCCTGGCTGCATCACGGGCCCAAAGCCACCAACTCCTTACATCTAAACATTGTCCTTTCCCACAGTAACCCCAGCCCTTCTGTGCCTGGATGCTGCAAGGTCTTGGTGAACCTCTTCATTCCTTGTTGTCACAGAAATGGGACAATGGCTGGGGTGAACTGAGAAGGGTTGGTTCTGAGCCTAGTCTTAGGATTGGGGTAAAGATTTGGGTTTTGGAAAAAAAAAGTATGAAAATCTGTGTTTAGTGTGTATTCGTACAAGAAGATTAAAGCCAGAATGAGGACTACTGCTGCTAGGGGACATTTCAGAGTAACAGGACAGGATAGGATGTGGGTCCTTGCAGTGAAGGCTGGAGTTGCAGCTAAAGGTTCAGACAGAAAGGTCTGATCCAGAAAGGTAACAGGGGATGGAGATGCTAGCCACCACTGCAGATTAAACTCTGAGCTCTGATTAAAGCTAGGGTTAGAGTTTGGACCTAACCCGGGGCTTAAGAGGGCTGAAGAGTCAGATGACTGCTGGATCCAAGACACGCACGGGGTTAAGCTGTGGATGGACCCTGGTAGGGGAGAATATCTCGCTATTTGGGCTGGTGTTGGTGGGAATTGGTAGGATATATGTAAATGCTGTGGTTGGGTTAGGGTTAATGTTAAGAGTTTGGTTCACAGGCATCTAAAGAATTCAGGAAAATTCAGGATCTTCTAAGACCTGTAGAACTTTGTTGAGGAATGAAGCAAGGGTAGGTTGAAAAAGCTAGATAGCTTGATCTGTTCTGGGATAGAACAAAATTAGTCTGATATCAAGGATTTGAGATTAAAGGGTAGGCTGAAATTAATTTCAGAGTAACAAAAGCTAGATAGCTTGATCTGTTCTGGGATAGAACAAAATTAGTCTGATATCAAGGATTTGAGATTAGGTTTGGGTTCAGGAAAACAGGAACTGGAGGGTTCAGTTTACTGCTGAATTCTGCAAGATGTACAGGAAAACCACATTCTGTGCTGGCAAATAATTTATGGCTCATTCAGAGGCAATTAGGAGTTTCTGGATGATGGTTAAGTGTAAGGATTAGGACACCAAGGGATAAAGCACTCGGTTTACTTCAGGTAAAGTGCAGCAGCTGATTTCAAGTAAAGGAATGATTTACACTTAGTTCTACAGTTACATGCGAGGTTAAGTACAGCAGGGCTTAATTTCTTGCTACTTTGATACAAAAGAGTTTGGTTTCTTGCTGGACCTGGTAGATGTTGATGCTAAGATGAGGAGAAGTATGAGACTAGTTTAAGATTATTTTGGATATTGTTTGCTTCTTTCTATATTGGCTCTGACAAGGGAGGCAGGGACCAGCTAGAGCTGGTTCTGAGTGAACGTAGTTTGTGACTCCACCAATAAATAACATTTAAGCGTTCAAAGGTTCTAGTCAGATGTCAGGTATGCCACCTAAGATCAGCAGGA
>NW_009612303.1:13334-21117 GCF_000690535.1 Cariama cristata
AACACACCTGTATAAAAAATGTTTGTGCAAATCAAACATTAACCAGTGTTCTCAGAGTCCCATACAGGGAATGCACACGCACACACACATATGTTTACTTATGCACATATGGTTAATTGTATGGGCTCTAAGCAAATTGAGGAATTGAGGCATCACTGTGGGAAGGTTTCTGAAAATCGGAATACTTCAGCTCAAGGCCTAGCTACCACTTTTAGCAAAGACAGTGGCTACCACTCAATTCAGTTCTCATTAAGTCCTATAGTTACCATCCTAGAATCCAGACAGTAGTAATTACCAGTTTATTTATACATTTTCCACAGTTAATTTGAAATTAAAACACATTCACCCATCTTTCTAAGTACTCTGAGTTACATCTCCTTTTAACGATGATTCGTGATGGACCAGTAGTATCATACATAAATAGTAAATTGCATAATGCACATTGCATAGAGGAATGCTGTAGCCTATGCACTTATACAACAAATTCCATGGCTGACTTGGTTTGGTATTTATAGAAAGTCCTAGTGGCCCTTCACAATTGTTGAATCAATATTTCAAGAATAGAAAGTTACAAAAATGCTTAGAGCAATTCTTTCATACTATAATATTTAATAGTACACTTTGGAGGTATATATTCAATTTCACATGAAGACCACAAATTGTTTTATGTATTGTACCTCAGAACAGTCCCTGGTATTATTTAGATTTATTATAAAACCTTTATTCAAAACCCAGTAGGATTTTTCACTTGCCTTTTTTTGGGTAATGACTTCTGTTCATCAACAGGTGAATCCTACAGCCTGTAAAGCAGTCTCACCGACCTCAGTGGAGCTGCTCGTGAGAGAAAATACTGTTGAGGAGAACATACCCTTTAATATAAAAGGAATGTAACTTGGAAAATACTGAGGTGAAGTTTCACCCTACTCCTCCTCACTGCAACGAGCACTTTTGCCTTCAGACACACCATTACATGTATCACAGGTGCTTGTCCTGTAGAGCTAATGAGCAGACAAATGCATAAAAGAGAGGGGGCCCTTTGACATCTTTAAATGTGGAATATTGCTGAGATAGGTGCTCTAATACTGCACGACATGACTTGTGAAGGCAGAGGAACAATCTAGCCTCCTGTCTCTCTGTAGTGGCTCTATTTTTAAGCCCAGCCTTTGGGAGTTACACTGCAGGCCACCTTTCCCAACAGCTGCTTATTCCGTAGGGCTCCTTCCCCGCCGAGCTTGCTGCCTGCAGAAGTGCCGCCACAGCCGCCCCGACGCTGGTTGCAGGTGGGAGGCCTGATGCAGAAATCTGTGCCGGTCTGTTGGTCTGGTAGAGCCGTGGTAATCCCAAAAGCAGGGTTTCCCCTCTGCCTCCATCTCTGTGATTTGCTTAAGTCACTGGAGTTCTCCTGTCAATCTGAATGATGCAATTAGTATTACTTAATTATTTTTTTTCCGTGCCTCTGTGCCTTCCAAGCTGCAGTTATAAATATCAATTGAATGACACACTTAAAAGAGTGTATCATTTAATAAAACTTTCAATTTTAAGAACTCACTTCAATATGACTTTCTTCCAGCAATAGATAATCGATGAGGACAAAAATACATGTTTTGTCAGAAGAACTCTAAAGATTTGCCCAGTTTCTTTTAAATACCCACAAAACTTAAAACTGAAAAATATCAATAAATAAAATGTGTGGGTTTTTAAAAATAAATATGCTGAATTTCTAAATACAGGGGTTTTTTGCCCATTCTTCTTTAATGGAAAGTTTTAGAAACAAATATTCTCAAGCATCCTGACTAGCTGTAACTTAAAAGGGGACAGTCCAGCTACATCACAAGTTACGGCCGATTGCATTCCTAAAAGGAGAACCTAGACTAGAAACAGATCAGTCCAAGGGCAAGTCTGCTCTTTAATGCGGCATTAGAGTATGGATGATGAAATGCACCAACTAAAAGATTGGCTACATGCTGAGGGCCTCACTGGGCATGAAAGGAAACGATGAATGCAGGCGATGAAGGCAGCCACTCCGCTGTGGACCCAGACGATAACCAGTATTGGACAAGCTTAAAAATAACCCTGCTAAAAGAAAAACCTAACACTCGCTACGTTTGCACAAACCCACTGGTGCCTGTTCTTGAAGCTTCTGTCCTGGGAATGTTGCAGCTCAAGGAAGTTCTTGTTTCTGTGCAGGTTGTTGTATTTCACAGCTGTTTCTTTGTCAGTCTCTTGGTCTCTTGTTGCGCACAGGGTGTTTATCCACAGTTTCTGTGAATGCTTACAGATTGCTTCAGTTAGTCTGGACCTCCAAGGAGAAGTTTAAGCAGGTTTGCCTTCTTTTTCCAAAGCTGAGCGTTGCTCGCTGGGAGGCTGTTCTCTTGGGTGGGAGATGGGATGTACATCGAGAAGTCCTCTCAGGTGGTTTCCTGGAGACTGCTTGTTGTGATCAGCCCTCTTTATACCGCTACCACATGGAGACTAAAATTTTCATAACGTTTGTAAACTTTTGTAGGGAACTAGTATGAAGGTTAAAATAAAATTTAAAAACGTCCTTCCCGTGCTCCAGACTTCTTCTTGTTGGAGTTGCTGGAACAAGTGGGATGAATCCTAGTGGGTTGCCAGACTAGGGCAGGTGCAAGACAAGCTGAGCCTAAGTGCCGCTTCTTGTTGGAGTTGCTGGAACAAGTAGGATGAATCCTAGTCGGTTGCCAGACTAGGCCAGGTGCAAGACAAGCTGAGCCTAAGTGCCAGGCCTGTGCCTTGCGCACGTGTCCGCCGCTCTGACCTGACTGCTTTTTTGCTGTTTCCATGGTTTGCAGGAGACATCTTGTGGTCAAAAACCAAAATCACAGAGCATAGTTTTTCTGCAAAGGCTGAGAAGGAGAGTAATCAGACTTCCAGTGCTTCCCAAGTGTTTAGTTTTCTTTTCACTGCCAGGGAATAAGGGAAGTGGAAGTTATCCATCCGTCTGAAGGGGCTTTCTGAACTAGGGCAGGCTGGCTGAGTTGCCCCTTGTCTTCTCCATGTGGTTGCTTGTGAAAAGATAGCCTCCATCGTTCCTGTAGCTGCCCTTTAAGTACTGGAATACTCCGATGAGGTTCCCCCGAGCCTTCTCTTCTCCAGGCAGAAAAGACCTAACTCCTTCAGTCTTTCCTCATGGGGCAGGTTCTCCAGCGCTTTCATCATCTTGGTGGCCCTCCTGTGGACCCCCTCCAGTCTGTCCATATCTTTCTTGAATTGTAGGGACCAGAACTGGACACAGCACTCCAGGTGCGGCTTGGCCAGCTCTGAGTAGAGAGGGACGAGCACATCTCCATCTCTGCTAGTAATGTCCCTGGGGACACAGCCCAGGATCCGATTTGCCTTTGTTGCTGCAGCGCTGCTCTGCTGACCCACGTTCAGCTTCTCGTCCACCAGCACCCCCAGGTCCCTTTCGGCAAGGCTGCTGCCCAGCCACACGGATCCCAGCCTGTACTGGGCCCTTGGATTATTTTAAATCTCGGCTGCACTTACCTCTCTAGGTTGCTGAAACAGCTGCGAATGGCTGACATAAGGGAAAGACCTGTACAAACCAAAATCGGTCTCTTCTGAGATGTTCCTTGTGCTAGGGGCTCCAGCAGAGGACAAGCTGTGGGCTTTTCTTTAGTCTCATTCCATGTGCCCTTTGGCCATGGTCTTCTTTCCAGCCAGCACTGACATTGAAATGGATGGCCTAACACATCTGAAAGGCTTGTTCAGCCCTCGTCCTTACCTACACAACAGTGGATAGATCCACATCAACTTCCAAGGCTTCTTTATAAACCATGAGAAGGGAATTCCTGTGTCTCAGAGACGCCTGTATGTGCTCAAGGGCAGACTTGCCAGCATAGAGCTGGCACAATATATTGCTCTGATGTAAAAACTGAGATGTAGCTCTTCACCATTCCTATTGCCAGCTAGACCAGAAACGAACAGAGGAGGAACATAAAAATGGCAAGCACTAATAGTCCAAATTACTTTATTTCCTTCTTCTTCCTGGCTCTGTTTGTGTAGAATGGGTATAATTTTTCAGTATGCAATTTTCTTTGTGAAGTGAAAGTCTCTGTAACAGTGAAATTGTCCCTTTCTTAGTCTTCTCCATGAAGCTTCTCCATGAATAGACCAAAAAAAGGGTGCTTAAACCCCATATTGCATTTGCAAAAAAGATATTTAAATAAAACAGTCCTTGAATATCAAAAATGTTTACTCTTGGCTCCACTAGAAAATGTTGCTTGTGACTTAAATACAAAAGCTATGCCTGCTTGTCAAAGTGACGGATTTTGTACTTTAGTCATAAGATCAGCAAAGTGACCAGAGAAACACAGTCCTCCATGTGAAATGGTATGATAACCAATCCAATTTAGGTATTCATACTGCAATCGATCGCCTCAGTGCAAGCCCAGCTTCCTTTCAGGCAAGAAGTAGGTTTGCAGCTATGTTGCTACATTGATTGGAAAATACATAATATAGACGTGTTCCTGGGATTCAGGATATTTTGCTTCAATTTTCTACACTGCTACAGTCTCTGCTAATCTACATCGAGTCACTTGGTTTCTGTGCTACACAGCTATATAGATGTAAGATAAATATCAAAGGTGAATATTGTATAGTACTTCAGTGGAATAACAATAGTCCTCTTTTTTAATAGCAGTAATTAAGGTGTAAATTAATATTTTTGTAAATATTTATAAGTAAATATTATAAGCTACGATATTGACTGAATTTTGCTTATAAACAGGCATTGCTGGCGCAGTATTAACTGAGAATGCTGAGCCTGATCAAACAATTAGCTTATCTCTTCCTCTTGCCTGATAAGGGGAGTGTAGCCAAGATCAGTGGGGAAAGCTTGGACATTATCTGCTCTGTTATTTCCCATCTGCCTCAGTAGCAAAACTGTAGTTGAAGTTAAACCTGCTTGGCAATAAGTTCCGTGTATGTTTGTCTCCGGGCCCCTGCAGGGAGCTTGGCACCAGCTTTTGCGGTATCCAGTCTCCAAGCCGCACCATGGCCTCTGGTTGTATTGGAGGGACAAGTCAATAGTGCCAATAATATGCAGATGAAGAATTTAGTTGTCTTCCACAGAGGGCAATTTTGTTTTGCCCTGTCTACCAGAGCATCACAGGAAAAGGAGAAAATGGGCAGAAGTTCTGGTTTATGAAAAGTGTTGAACTTTGAAATTCTAGTCACAGTAAAGATGCCTTTGACATAAGACGGGCGCAGGATGGGAGAATCTTAAAGTCCAATCCAGAATAGACACTTGATTAGGCACAACTCCTAATCAAGTTGTGAAACTCATTTCACATATCTAATGCAAGACAAAGGTATAAAACAGTTCAAAATGCAATTAGACACAGTCATAGGGAAAAGTCAAACAAGGACAGAACATCAGAATGAGGAGACAATTAATATCTCAATAATTCCTTAAGCCACAGACACCCAGAAGCTGTAAGTGCCTGAGGAGAAAGTATCACTGCAGGCATGCCCTGTTCTTCTTTCCTAAGCCCCCGCTAGCAGCTGCTGCTGGAGGTAGGCAAGCAGGTTTGCTGGGCCACTGGTCTGGGACAATGCAGGGGTTTGATGCTCTTACATCTCCAACTCTTAGGTCCTGTAGTCCCAGGGACTTCAATCTGAGTGTCCTGCATCGCAAACAGACGCCTCAAACGTGGGGCTGTATGCACTTTTGTACAAGTATTCTAAGTAGAACAGTTTTCATAAGAAAACACAGACATTTATAGCATCTGTAAGGTGTTGTGCAAGTCCTCCAATGTCTGTACAAGCAAATACCAGAGTACTCTTAGAAAATCAGAGCAGGGTATCAAACTGATGTCCCAGCAGACTGCTATTATTGTCTGCTATTAGTGTTTCTGCAGTAAATTCCTCTCCCCAAAACTTTGTCTTAGAGTAGGGGAGAGCCTAGATTTTCACAGCTGCCATTTTCTGTTGATGATTCCTTAAACACTTTAATTACAAATGCACCTGAGAGTTCCTGTCGAACACACAGTGAGCAGCTATCACGTGAGCACAGTGGAATTTCTGCACAGCAGTTTTCTTGCAAGAGACCCGTTGCTAATGTAGCATAAATACTGCTAAAACTGAAGGCCTGGGGCCACGTAGATTGCACTAATTTTGGTGAAAATTCATGTTATGGGCTTATGTCTATTAACACCAACAAAACTGTGAATCCAAAAGTGGGAGAAATGCTAAATACAAACTCTGGAAAGTAACAGCGATATTGTATGTATTATGTGTGTACGGAAAAGAAGCCAGCTGATTATTGATATTTTGCCTGAAAAAGAGACTATTGAGGGACTAATTTCTGGTAATATTAAACATGGTTTAAGTAGATTTGACCCCCCCGATCAATTGCTGTTTTCAGGAACTGAATACCACGTGACATAAAAGCATTCCCACAGGAAATCTATTCTTCTCTACCCAAATGTCATTATCTAAAAGTGGATAAAGATTATTTGCATACAGAACGTGAAGAAGATATTTTTCAGCTATTACAATGCCACTGGGATTAGCACTTTCAGAAGAGATGGTTTCTTACTCCTTTTATTTTTCTTTCAAATGGAAGAATAAGTCAAACTCTCACTCTGAATTTTATTTTGTTTTTCTTTTTCTGCAGATAAGTATTGCCAAATTTTTCTGCTTTTCACAATTTTGTTTTAATGCAAAGGTATCGAAGACAATCTTTCTTTTAGGAGTGGCAGAAGCAAAATACGGTTTTCTTTTTGGTGTTTTTTTTTTTTTTTTGGAGGACTGCCATGGTGGGCTTATGCTGCAGAATACACATATGGTTAGATACTGTGTCAGAAATATGGATAAGATACTGTTCATAGCTCTATAGTGCAAAAATACCTTGGTCTTAATAGTAGTAGAAATACAAGTCATAGAAATCTGATGTGTTAAGGGCCTCAATAACTCATATAATCTAATTCTTTGATGAAAGACATCAAGTATATCTAGGGCACCGGCAAAGATGTTTGTCAAATTATTCCTAAATCCCTTGAATGAAGGAGATGCCTCGGCATTTCTCTGCCCCTTGGTCCTGACACTCATTGTCTTTCCAGTTAGAAAGTCCCCCACATATCTAACGTAGCTAATCTTTGCCGAAAATCAAAATGATGTCTTGTTGACCTTCTTTCCACAGGTCAGCAGCACTCGTGTTTCACTGAATAGCAGTTCACAGCTTGCCCCTGCAAACACAGCTTTCCTTCTTGGGGAAGTCAGTAAGTGCAGAAATAAGGCTCGGCGATCCCCTCGCATCGACTCGCTGCCGCTGCCCCAGGGCCACCACCACCCTGAAGGACTTGTCAGCCAGGGCACACTGCGCCCTTGTAGAAGCACCCATGGGGACCGGAGAAGCTCCCTGAACTCCATGGCTGCTTCTCACTCCTGCTGCAGCCACAGAGTCCCTCTGTGTTCGTTTTAATTAAACAGATTGTTCAAGAAGACTTGCAGATACCAGAAAAAGCTCAAAATTAGATTGCTCGGGAGGAACAAAGGATGGGAGAAGCAGGACTGGGTTGGAGGCTTTCCGGCCCCGGCAGATGTTGTGCTGCTGCCACGGCACATGCTCTTGAAGCAGCAGCGCAGGGATGCCTCGAAAGCATTCACCTCGGGGTTGTATTGCAGCTTTCCTCGAGGAAAACTGTTGGAAAATCCAATGGGATTTTCCTGTTGGAAAGCCCAACTCATCTGCCTGGAGCTGTACAGTTTTTCTCCCTTCCCATCAGGGTGCTGCAGGGGCCAAGGGCTCCCCAGGGAC
>NW_009612304.1:0-32573 GCF_000690535.1 Cariama cristata
CCGGCCCAGCCTTAAACGGTGACACTGGATCTATTCCTTTTACCCCAGGCTATGTCCCCAGTTTAAAGATGCAACTCAAAAAAGCATTATGAATTCTTTGCGCATTTCATGAAGATAAGTAAAATATGAAATATAAAAAAATAACCTGATGAGGATTCCAGTCACTGTCAAAGATTATAACAGTATCAGCAGCCTGGAGATTTAAGCCGAGCCCTCCAGCCCTTGTACTCAGCAAGAAGATAAAGTATTGTGACCCAGGTTCATTGAACTTCTTCAACAGAGCAGCTCGATCCTCCGATTTTGTTGTGCCTGAAAAGAAATTAAAAAAAAACCTCTATAACAAAGATGTGAACTAAAATAATATAAATACCATGTCAGTTGCTAAAGGTACAGGTGGAAGGGAAATTTTAACTTCTTTGCTCTTTGCCATCTCTGTCACATATACTTGTGTATAGTAACTTGAATTGAAATTTATGTGAATCGTATCCACTTTTGAAACGTCAAAAGACATACTTAACCAAGGTATTCAGGAGTCCACCTCTTGGGTGTGATAGGCAGTTGACCAAAACATTTGTGGCCAGTGTTCATTCTCTATTATGAAAAATGTGGCAGAGAAGAGAGCTCCAGTTTTGATTAACGCCTTCTGGCCACAACAGCATCTAAATATTTTTTAAAAGTTACTTATATAGACATTTATCAAAATGTTAGCTGGCCTTCGGAGTCATAATTAATATGAAAGGATTGAAAATTGTTAAAATGTCCTATTCTTGAGGGTGATGGTGTACAATGGCTGAGGAAAAGCAGGCAAGGAATTAAATCATGGTGAAAACTTAGACAAAAATCTAAGTAAAACCCATGCCTTGTGCACTCTGGCGACTGAATTTCATGTACTTCGACAACAGTCTATATGGATCATCTTAGCCTGGTCCGCTGTTTGCCTTACCTTTTTAACACTTCTGTCTGTAACTGAACGCCAAAGAAAGTCTGCTATTTTTATTCAGGTATCGATAGACGTACAGAAGATGAAGTTTTTCTATTACTGTGGCGGGCTAACCCCAGCTGCCTGCCAAACACCCACCATCCCCCCCTACCTCTCTCACTCCCTTTCCTTAACAGTACAGGGGGAGAAAATAAGATGGTAAAGCTCCTGGGCTAAGATAAAGGCAGGTTAATAAACGCAAAAGCTGTGCATGCAAGCAAAGCAAAAAGAGGAATTTATTTACTACTTCCCATCAGCAGGCAGACATCCAGCCACTTCCTGGAAAGCTGCACCTCAGCACCGGTAATGATTACTTGGGAAGACAAATGCTGTAATGAAGAATGTCCCTGCATCCTCTTCCTTTCCCTCAGCTTTTATTGCTGAGCACAATCCTTTGCTGAGTTTGGGTCAGTTGTCCTGGCTGGGTCCCAGCTCACTCTCAGCCTACTGGCCTTGGGGGTGGAGAGTTGGTTTGGAGAGAAAGCCTTGACATTGTGCAAGCTCTCCTCAGCAACAGCCAGAACACTGGAGTGTTATCGCTGGTGTGTTACCAACCCTACCTAGCCACAAATGCAAAGCACAGCACTATATGGGCTGCTAGGATGAAAGTTAAGTTCATCCTGGTCAGATGCAGTACAATCACACAACCAAACTGCTGGCCCACAGAAACCCATTCTCTTAAGAATGACTTGGGTAGAAAACACACTACATGAGAACACAGCTGGATAGAATCTACATATATATTACATTCCAGCATGGAAGGTATCTGTCAAAACCGGAAAAGAAGAAAAGAGGGTTCACCTCATTAATTTAATGAGTTACCTGCAACATCTTCAATAAAAGAAGACACTGTATTTACCATACTGCATATTGCCATAGACATTCTAGCATGAAAAAGAATTAATTTTAAAATACATGGTGTAAAGTAATTTAAAACATTTAAAATGTAATATAATTCATGTTTCTTGAATGGAAGCATTAAAACACCCACAGGCCAGAGGTGCAAGGAGGGTTTTGCTAGCGCGGGACTATGTTCTTCAGCCAATTTGGACAAAGATATCCTGTGGCACAGGGAGACAGTTCATTCGTGTCTCAGCTTCATTACCTCGTTTTACATTTGAGGATAACAGTGTTTCAAGTTTATGTTCATTAATATTTGTAAAGGATGAGGATGCTTCTCAGCATTACTTTTTCTTCCAAATAAAGCATGAGGCAGAGTCAACTTAAAATGCTGTAAAAAGAATATTCAGAAGGACCTTAAACTCTCACTTTATTCATGCTGTTCTTTATATTTTTCTTAAATCATTGCTTTTCTATTAAAAAAATTCTGATAAATGCTGCTAGCCCTATGGAATACTATAATATGTAAGATAACTAAAGTAAAAATAACCAATATTTAAGAAGGTCAGGATGAGCCAGAGATCATCACCATGGAAGAAAGCCAAAATGGAAATTTCTTTCCAACAGGTTTAAGCCTCAGATGGGATACACTATTTTTAGTTATTTTCCTTTCAATACTACTCCACTATGTTTCTAAACTATCTTTTCATTCAAGGATAATAAAACATACCTACAGACAAAGTAATTGAGGCTTCTGACCTTCCTGTGAAATTCAGGAAGAAAACTACAGGTACTACTTTACCTGCCATTGAAATTCAGCTATTCTGTGGAGAACAGGTACAAATTAATTAATTTCATTGGAATCTAGGCAAAACACTGGCATTATCATCTTTCATCATGAGAATATTTTCAGGCATCAGATAGTGACAACTGAATGAGACCTTGGATTTTAAACCTTGTTTCAAAAAGCCCCTAAACATCCAATCTCTGCATAATGTGCATTCCAGGAACAGACTTGAGTGTTCATCAAAACAATCCCTCAACCAAATGGTTTGTAGGTTAAAGAGATGAAAGAAAACAGTCAAAGAGCCAGGGACATGGAGAATTACTTAAGATCAACTCTACCAAGAGAAGCAAAAGTACATCTTGCTCAGTATCTTGTCTGTAAGAACAGGGAATATTCTAGTAAGCTTCAGCTTAAGGGTCTACTGCCGTAACTCCATGATAAATACCCTTCCAGACTCTTCCTTCATGGATTTGTCAAATAATTTTTTGAACCTGTTTACGCTTTTATATAGTCACATCACAGCTCTGGTGTACTAGGAAGACACCAGGAAGAGAACCCAGGTCTCCTATGCCCAAACTAATGAAGCATGCTACCTCCTAACTTATTATTTATCCTTTTTTTTTCATTTAGCTTACCATCAAGACGCAGGTAAAGGAAATTTCGAAAGGCAAAGTAGTCTTCCATAATGGTCATGAGTGATGTCATTTGACAGAAAAGAAGCACACGATGGTTAGTAGCTCGTAACTTTGGTAGAATACGATCAAGTAGCTCAAACTTCCCTGAGGCACGATAAAGTTCGGCTCTGTTGAAGAGAAAAAGCACAGTAAATGCCAGAATGAGCCCACATTTAGAGAAGTTTTCAGTCATTATCATGTCAGAGTATAATAGAGAGATTAATTTACTTAACGCAAACAAGACTAATAGCAGTTTTCTCTCTTTAAAATTGTTTATGTTGATTAAAATAAGAAAATAAACACCCACATGAATTCCTGTTTGGAAAGGATTTTTCTTCAATTGCAAAAACCTGTGTGGACTTTCAACCACAGAGAGTACCTTCCTTTATGAAACTCAATTCTGTTTCAATATTAATCAAAACAAACAATATTTTTCAGTGTTGTGGTTCAACTCCAACCAGCAACTAAGCATCACACAGCCCCTCGCTCACTCCTCCTCACTCCCAGTGGAAAGGGGAAGAGAGTCAAAAAAAAAAAAAAAAAAAAAAAAGTAAAACTTTTAGGTTGAGATAAGAACAGTTTAATAACTAAAGTAAAATATAATATAATACTAACAATAATATCAATAGAATAGAATAATAATAATAATTGTAATGACAAGGAATGTAACACACACAAAAAAAAAATCCAAGAAAAGACAAGTGATGCCCAATACAATTGCTTGCCACCCACTGACCAATGCCCCAGCAGCCATCCCCAAGCAGTGATCAGCCCCTCCCAGCCAACTCCCCCCAGTTTATATGCTGAACAGGATGTTCTGTGGTATGGAATATCCCTTTGGCTAGTTCGCGTCAGCTGCCCTGGCTGTGCTCCCTCCTAGCTTCTTGTACCCCTGCTTGCTGGCAGAGCACGGGAAACTGAAAACATCCTTAACTTCAGACAAGTGCTACTGAGCAACAACTAAAATACTAGTGTGTTATCAACATTATCCTCACACTAAATCCAAAACACACTGTACCAGCTACTAAGCAGAAAATGAACTCTATCCCAGCTGAAACCAGGACACTCAGCTAGATAAGCATTTTATCAGTTAAGACATTCACCTGCTAGTTTTGCTTTCAACCGGCATTTACTGCAGCTGTAAGTTGTATTCATCAGGCACATGATGGCCACAATTCCCTTTCCACTCAACTACTATGCACATTGAAGTGCAACATTCCAAACTGAACTCATCTACCGAGACAATGGGAGGAGTTTGACAGAGGGTATACTCTTTAGCCATATAACCTTAGTAGTCCTGACCAATGTTTTGTTGCTTTGATTAGCTGCTCTTATGCCTTCTATGCCATGAATTGCAAAAGAGACTCTTAGCACTGAAATTCAAGTCATAACTGAGAAAACAAATAAAAGTAAATAGTACGTCTAAATCAGCATCACAGTGATATGCTTTACAAAAATACCTTTCACATAACTTTGTTCTAATCTTAAGTCTGTATTCTCAAAATATGATTTATCATTAGCAACGGTATACTTAAGTCCACAAGATACATGGCCTTGTGATATGCATACACACATAATTGGCAAAAGACTGAATTGTTTAGGAGACAAGTAGTCTGGTATACTAATTAAGGATATAAATAGTCTGTATACTAGTTAAGGAAATAAAAAGAAATGTCATTAACACCTGAACAGGAAGGGGGTCAGATGGAAGATACACACCTTTCCTTTAGAAAGCATCCATTCCTAGACAGTTGCACAAAGTGCCAAGAACAAAATTTAAACCTATTTCATTTCAAATAATGGAAGAAATGCTACTTTAATTTGGAATAAAGATGGTAAAGAGGGGAAAGCAGAAGGCAAAAGTAACAAGAAAGAGAAGAAATCCCAACTGGTATCTCTGAAGAGTCATTCCAACGAATTGTGGATGGTATCTAAACTACTTCAAAGTAAGGGGAAAGGAAGACATCAGGTTACAATCTTCTCTGCCTGTCCTCCTGAAAGAGACAGGAGGGTCATAAAAAGTTCATATAACACTTCTAGTACCGTTATCTTTTGCTTTAGATATGTGCCCTGTGCCTCTTCTGCCTTTCTATAAACTGCTCGAGTTTGTTAGCATGTACCTTCCAGAAAAAGAATGATACATTAGTTCCAATACAGCATTATGAACGGGAGGAAAGACTGAAAGAGTTACCCGTTGATGACACCATTTGAGTAGCCTAAATGTTCAGCGAAGGACTCCTGCAGAGTTATAAGCAATAAACAAATTATTACAAACTGCACAGTAACCCAAAATTATGCATTCTTATATCAATTATATTAAATATATGAGCATTGGAGTTTGACTTCCATTACGTTCATACTCTTGGAATCCACCTTCTAGCAACAGTCTTCTGCTTCATGTTTTCCTGTACTACTATTATTTGAAATTCATGGTTTGCAGAAGTAACTTCTGTCAGCATACATTTACTAGATTACAAATACAGTAGAACCTAATTAATTTATACTAATTACTGGAAGATCCATTTGAAAATTACTCAATGTAATTAATCAGCATACAAAAGAACAAAAAGTGAAAGCTACAATGATAATACATCACAGTAGGTAATCAACTATTCATTCATAAATGTGGCTACATTCCAGATATTTATGACACTTTCTATCTTTTCAGATATATTACTATATTTATGTGCTTTGCGTCCTAATGGGAGATGCTATATAGACAGTACATTTTTGCTGAAAAAAGAAGGTGGATAGAATAGGAAAATTTTGGTTGATATTATAAAAGAT
This sequence comes from Cariama cristata, assembly GCF_000690535.1. Classification (NCBI taxonomy): domain Eukaryota; kingdom Metazoa; phylum Chordata; class Aves; order Cariamiformes; family Cariamidae; genus Cariama; species Cariama cristata. The sequence continues at coordinate 6,068 of NW_009612304.1, forward strand.
AAGTAGACTGCTAGTTACAAAGATCCTATACTCAGCATTTTGAACTAGTGACTCTACATCACAAATTAGGTCTAAGTAGAGATTAAGTTGCTCTGGAACATCCTAAATTGAAAAAAAACCTTAATTTTTTAAAGACACTGTCTCCACAAGATTAAGTATTTTAAACCTAGACTTCAGATTACCAATAAAAAGTTGGTGGTTGGTCTATTTTTTCCTAAAAATAAGGGACCATAATGATCATGTTTTTTCAGCACAAATGATGTGGACAGAGATGTCGTCTCCCACACACATAAGCTTCAACAGCAGTTTTCTATTGTGTTATCCATCTGAACAAAAACAACTCTCAAAATCAAACCTGTCAGTCTTACCTCAATGTGTTGAAACATGTATGGGTGATTGCATATCTTTCTCAACTGCATGATCGTGTTCATAAGAGTTTTTGCCCCACCTTTTCCCTATGGGCACAAACAATGCAATTTAATTAATTAAATTTATCAATTAAATTAGTAAATTGATTAATTAATTAATAAATTGATAAATTAAATTAAATTATGACTCTAATTTCTCAGCTTATTAATGAGGCTTTTGAAAGATATTTTTAAATGCAGGCAAAAAAAAATACTTCTACCCCAAACCTGAACAGCACATCACTAATTAAAACAAACAAACAAACAAATAAAAAAACAAAACAACAAAAAACCCAGAAGTTACTGTGCATCGTCCTGCTGTATAAATTAATCTATCATAAGGATGCTCCATAACCAAAAAAGGAAGACCCAGAAGTAATCCACAAAGTGCATTATGTATCTACCTGCAGTAGTCACAGTGGAAAGCAGAGCATCTGCTGTCCTGCATACTACTGTTTATTATGAAACCATACAAATTCCATTGGATCTGAACCCTCTACCAGGAAACGATTCTAGCCAGATGCTTTCGAATTCTACAGTATCTCCTGCTGTCTGTTAACTGGATATATGGGTTTCTCTTTCCAGGCCAAGTAAAACATGGGGTCATCGGCTGCTAAAAAGCTACAGATAACTACATCTCATGAGTCACCTTAATATTTAACACAGTATATTCTCAAAACCTACTCTACAGTGAATCTTTTTTAGAACCAGGACAGACTTCAGACAACAGTCAGCTGTGCTAGACTAAACCGTATGGTTAAAAACTAACTGCAACTGGTGGAGACAAGTTAGAAAACATTGTACCACATTAACATTGCCAAACACATACCATATTAACATTGCCAAATATTTGTCACTTTTAGATGTCGCTTTGCTTCATTATAATTTTCTGAAAATCTGATCAGAGTGGCCACAATATTTCAAGCTTACTGTATGACTAATTCAGATTTATTTTTAAAATCTCAGCCAAAACAATTTAGTGATTTCAATAGTAAAACTAGGGAAAAGTACACTAATCGGTCATATTATATACTAGTAATGTTCTCTTTCCTGGAAAGTACAGTGAAATCATAACTTCCATCTAGAGCAGAGATTTTATGTTTGAAGGGGGTACTCAACACATCTAAAACTTGTTTTTGTTCTTGTCAAATTCCTCTCAGGTTTGCTCCAAAATACAGTTCGTATTTGTTCTAAGAGTAATTTCCTAGAGCTTTCGAGTTTAATGATCACCGAAGCCAAGTGTTCTCAACAACTCCCTCCTCTCTGCTGACAACAGGTAGCATGGACAAGATAGCCTGATGAAGCAGTTAAAGAAAAAAATGAATTAAAAGAGGGTAGCAAGAAAGGAAAAATTTTAGGCCCTTAGGGAGAGGGGAAGAAGAGGGAGGTGTTCAGAAGACAGCAACGGCAATTCAAACTGGTTAAGCAAAAAGCTAGGTGGAGAAGCAAGTAGGAGAAAATTGACAGAAGATTCTGAGCTGGAGAAAGAGAGGAAAGAGACCAGAAAGGGAAGGAAGTAGAAGACTGTGATACAAAATTAAATTTGTAGGACAAAAGTAAAGACATCAAACTACAAAATTACATTAAAAATACAACAGAGGAACATAAATTAATGTTTACAAAGTGCTCAAACTCTCAAGAAGAGTATCAATATCCAATAATAAGAACCAGCTTTGTCTGGAGTTTGAATAAGCACCAGCAAAAAAAACAATCTGACTGCACAGAATAAGGAGGGTAAAATGAGATGCTGAATGAAAACATGACCCATTGTGCCAATGCAACCTGCAAAAGGATGGTGGAAAGACAGTATATGATTGTACTGCATCAGTAATATACACATAACAGGGTGTAAACACAAACTGTTACATATCAACTATTCTGCAGTTCCTATTTCAAGGTATTTCACATTTAATATAATGTGAAAAGTGTATACACAAATAAGCTGATGAATGGCAACTTGTTTATCCTATATTAACTGGATCAAGTCCCATGATAGCATAATCGACATTTACTAATATGTAATCTAAATCTGACTATATGACCTTGAATCCTACTGTTCTCTTAAAGAACTTTGTCATTAACAGATCTTCTAAGGATGAATGCAAGCATACAGCCCTAGCTGGTCAAAACAAGATTTATACTTAACCAATAGTTCTGGAAGACAAGATGAGTAACATTCCGTAGTCAGTGCTGCCACAACCACAATTACTCAGGTGCATTATTGGATTAAATTTGGCCAAGGGAAATGCTGGTTTTTGTCAAACACTTCCTGTTTGCAGAAGGGCATTGTAACTACACTGAATAGTATCTCTTCCTTGTGAATAGGGAGCACAAGCTGCAGTCTTGTAAAACAAAAGCATGTCTGATATAGATTTTTTTTCCCATGACAGATACCTGCAGTAAGAGCCTACACACTCTTTTTAGAAAACAGAAATCATATTGTTAACATGTTTATTCCTAATGCATCGTTTCCTATGTGTTTTAGTCTTTCTTTTATACCTTCTTGTCTTTTTCAGAACCATCTGTGAGAAGGATCCCCTTGGCTTGCATGTGACGGTACAGGATCTTCTGAAGAGCTGACATATCACATTTGATCACATATTCCACCTAGTATGAAAAAAAAACAAAAACCCACCATAAACACACTGACATAACAATGTTAGTAGGATCTAAGTGCAGGTTCTTGCCATCCTAAAACACAAACAAAAAAACCAGTAATCTTTTATCTGCACGCTAACATTACATATGATTTCAGTGAGCAGCAATCCAACTGCAAACACAACGAGCATCTCAAATGATTATCTGTGAGAGTCACAACTACTATGAGACAACCGTATCCCAAGAACGTAACTGCAGAATTGCCAAACATATTTTTTCTCATTCTATAATTTTAACAATTGAAAAAAATAATTAAAAATTAATTTTGTTGTATGTTTAACATGTAATTTAAAAAATATTTTATGTTTAATAACTTGTGGACTTTATTACATCTTTAAAGCATTATAAAAGTATCATAATTGTATACCTAAACCCTGTTTAATTAGCATCATGCTTACCTAATTTGGCATAGAAATATTCCATTTTCTCAACATCAACTAAAAACACAGGGAATTAATCAAGTACTATATGATCCCCACATTCCGTTCCACTTCTTGTTCAGCTTTGTAAAACTATATTTATTAAAGCAGTTTTTGACTGCACACTGTCTTTAAATCCAGTAATACAAAGACTTCATACCCCAATTTAACGTATTTTTTTCTGTTACCCAATTTCCAGATTACAGTGACTATGTTTTTAATAACTTATGTAAAATAAAAACAATCACATAATAAAGCCACAGTAGCAGTTAGAAATCTTTCAAGTGGTGACTGAAAGAAAAAGCACAAGCTTCCTAATGTTTAATAAATAAATGGAATAAAAATTATCAGGTTATTTTCTTCTCAGAAAGACAGGAGGATGAACTCATTAAAGAGAAGTGACTATTACTTCAATGTCTTCTTTACCAAGATTTGTAAGATAAAATGGAACTGATCAACAGGCTTCAGTCCCCACAGCTGGACTAACTGCTTTTTTTGTAAACAAGATAATGGAAACACAAAGAAACATCCTCTGAGTACTAGTGTGCATGCAACTTCCAAATCCTCCTCCTCCAATGCCTGTTAATGGATCTGTCAAATACAGTGGCTCTAACTGGCAGAAATTTGAATAGAAATAAAGACTTCAGTAATCTTTTGAATGGATGTTTCATTGTTAAATAAATGCTTCTGAGGATACTGAGAATCGGACATTAGAAGGAAAAGACAGTCACAACAGTAAGTGTTCACAACATTATAAAGATGAGAAAGAAATTTTTAAAAAGCCTTTCCTTTGAGTACTGTCACTAAGCATCTATTCAGAGCTCTTCGTTCATTCAGCCAGTGATAGTCAGCTCCTAATACAACTTACAAAAAATTAATTTTGGTATGGTTTTAACCCACTTGAACTTAGCACCAAATCTTCCCTAGCACAACTTCAAATTTACTTCTTTATTTAGATGCTGTTATTATTCTGGGAAGGGGGAATGGGAAAAGTGATGCAGGATTGCAGAGGCGGGCAGGGTGGGGCAAGATGAGTTGCTCAGAGATAAAAACAATGACCTTTCAAATCAGAAGGGAATGTTATGTTCTGAATCAAAAAGCCACTAGTTAAAAAAAATTTGTGCAATTTCAACAAGACACTTCACATAACTCCCGCAATATTAATGCAGGACTAAATTCTGCTAGCTTTATAAAGTCCAGTAGTCCTTTAGGAATTTCAGTAAACTAGCTATGGGAGGAAAGGTTCTACCTGGTGCAGGGAGGATGAGACAAGACAGAATCTAATCCTCAATGTATGGTTGACTCACAACTTGAAATCAGGTGTTACGGAAATAAGTTGCATGTCTCATATGGATGACTACAAACAGAATTAAAGCTGTAAGACTGGTCAGGAACTCTGAGAATGCAGAAACTTCAGGTATTCAGGCTTCCTCAGTGGTCAACTTTCTTTGCAGAGTTATAAACAAACAAACCACAGCAATAACAGATGCTAAAGAAGTCCTCTCCTGTAAAATAAATCTGAAAAAGGAATATTACATAAGGCCTTTAAAAAAGTATTAAACCCCTTCCACAACTCCTCTCATTGCAAACCTTTTCTGGCAGTTGAGACTCAACCTCTTTCTTCAATCTTCTCAGCAAGAAGGGTCGGAGCACTTTATGGAGACGACGGATGATCAGAATAGTTTCTTCTTCATTTAAGTCCACCTATAGAAGTTTATAAAAGTCATTACAAGGCAACTCAGTATATTAGGTAATTTCTTTTCTCACATGAAATGTTAAGTATGTGCAATAATTACTTGCATGTTACAACCAAACTGACTCCAAGTCAAAAAAGACAACGATACTACAATTTTCTGGCATTATAAAAAGGTGCCTTTTAGTTATGTTAATTCCCTAAGTACCAGGGAGAGTTCAAATACTAATCCTTCCGTATAAGCTCCTTCCTGTTTCCATCAAAGTGGTTTGTTTCTGATGTTTTAAAAAAAACTGCCACAGTACCCTTTCTCCAGTCATGGCAAATGGAGCATTGAACCACTGTTCAAAGGTGCTACAGCTCTTGAAAATCGTTGGGAGGAGGAAATTGAGAAGAGCCCAAAGTTCAGGTAATTTGTTCTGCAATGGAGTCCCAGTCAGCAGTATTCGCCTAGGGGCCACATAGTGAGTATTCAAGACCTGAGTCAGCTTGCAGTGATGGTTCTTCATTCGATGGCCTTCATCTACTATCATGTATTTCCATCGAATCTGCAAGAAAAAGAAGAAAAGTTGGCAGTTAAGGCAGGTCAGACTTAGTCAAATTCCTCCCAAGAGTTGTAGAACAAAAATATTTCAAGCCTGAGACATCAGTCATTCTCATTTATCAGAAAAGCCAAACCAAGCATCATCGAAGCCCTTGTATGCAGCAAAACCAGAAACAAACAGTAGGTATGCTGATTCTGATGCTGAATTCTGACTAGGAATTGCAACAATAAACAGCAGATTCCTCTCATTTTTGGCAAAGAGATTAGGGTGACTGGTTCTTCAAGGCTAGAATATGGTTCACAGGGGAAGAAAGAGACCATATAAACTCCAAATAAACCTGTCTGCAACCAGAACCTTGACAGGAAACAAAAGCCTTTTCAGACAAAATAACTATGCTTACACACAACAGCAACCCTGAACTCTGTTTCGTTTCTGCTAATCCTATGTTTTCACTCAAGAACAAAGCAGCATAATTATGATCATCTCATCTCAGTTACTGCATCTTCAAATAAAGTTTTTGTTTCTTAATGTGAAAACTTAAACACAGTTGTAGCAGACGTTGAAAGACAGTTGCTCAAGCTCTCTGTTACCACCTGGGCTGCAACATGGGCAGGCAACACACGTGCCACACTGACCATATGACTGGGAAGGCCTTGATTTGTACTTTCATAGGTGCTAACTAATTCCATTTTCCAGGACAGGTTGAATGGCATAGTGTTGTCCTTCCTATCTTTTAGCAAGTGTAGGCAAAAACTAGAGGGGAAGGAAAACTCTGCAGTCTCAAACTGTTCTCAAGTGTTCAGAATTACGCTAAGAAAATGCAGTGCCTTTGTATCAGAGAGGAAAAAGGAGTAATCTAAACATGGAGTATGTAACAGAATGAAATAGTGAAAATGAACAACAAAGGGACACTAGGCCTCTATTGTTTCTCCATACGGCAAAATACCTCCTTAGTCTGCTTTGTGTGTACATGAAATAGTCTTACAGTACAGCAGCTTTCAAATTAATTCACTACATTTGAGGCACACACCTGTTGACAGTTAGTGAGCTTTTAACAACTGGGTCATGTGTAGTAAACCAAATTCATGATACAGGTAATGATTTAGTCATTTGGGGAAAAGTGACCACATAGCTGGAAATGCTCTAATATAAGTGAGCTTCAGGTCAGAAACAATGGGAAAAAATTAAAGTCAGGATTGTAGATTAGGTTAAATGCCATTAAGCAGAGGGGAGAAAAGTCATGTTTTTCCACGAACAGGCAAGTATATAGTACTGACAGAACTGCACAAAGCTATTAGTCTCCTGGCCACATTCAGGGAGTTTACAGGGAGAAGAGCTGCAATTCAGAAATTCAATCATAAAAAGAGGAATAGAAAAGTAAATGAAAGGTTTGACGTTTATTGAAGGACACAACAACAACTCAGGACTTCCCTATAAAACAATATAATGTGGTTTGTGCTATGCACCATTTGAAGGTGTCTCGAAGGTCTTGCTGTTAAGAGATGACAGCCATTCTTACCTTAGCAAGAATATGTTTGTCTTTTATTATATACTCATAAGTAGTTAAAAGAACATTAAATTTTCCACTCCGAAGCTGAGGAACAAGTGAGCGGCGCATTGCAGGTGTACCCTAAAAGAGAAAGAGAGGTGAGTAGCTACTCTTCCTTCTGATAGAGAAAAGAGATAGTTTTTATGAATTAGCAGACACAGAGCAACAACATGAACTTGCAGTCCTACAGTACTGCAAACAGTATACTGATGCATTCTAGACTTCTTCAGAGTGCTTTCTCTAAACAGCTGCTAGACCATAAAGCTCTGTTTATGGGGCACTGGAAACACGTAGCTAGTGGTCTAGTCTCCTCACAAATTGCGTGGCCATAGCACTACTACAGTAGCCGAACAGCAAAGTATTCAGTTATGTATAAAATGTGAAGTCGTTATCATTTGTATTACTCTCATCAGAAGCCTTGCAATGTGATAATTAACAATTTTATTCTGCATTTCACTATGTGAATAACTACAGATTACAGTTTTCTTAGTATGACTAACTCTCACTGCTTAGTACCTAATAATACAAGACAAAACTTCATGAGCAAAGTTTAGAAATGCATGCAGGTGCAGAGGAAAAACTGTCTCTACTGTCATCCCTTCAATATAACCATATAAAAAGCAAATCAAACCTTGTAAGATATCTTCACCACAGAAGGAGCCCATTTGTCAAATTCATATGTCCAATTGGATAAAGTCCTATCAAAGAGATTATAAAGGAAAAGTAATATATTTCATAATTTGCAGGTCAAACTTTACAATTGCTTCCAAGTGGTTGGCAACTCTCCAACACATTTCATGTAATCAACCCCCATAACTAATCATATTTAAAAAACCTTCACTTTCTATACTGTAATACAATACAAGCATCTCTGAGAGCAGAGTCAACAGAAAAAAGTGTGAAACGCTCTTTCCGCTCATATTCAGGGGCCTCTTTGAAACTAATTCAGAGTAGCATTTTATGTGCATCTTTGTATTTTAGAGCATATTAAGGATAAGAAATATAACCTTGAACAAAAAATAGATTTGTAAGGTCTTTTATACTATTTATCATCCAAAATTTGATGCTACAACTTTTCAAATACAGCCTCATGAAGTTGGTAATAGAGTGCATCTGTGTTTTACTTGCGTAGAACTACTCCTAGTACCACCCAGTGCCACTATGCAAGTCCACTTCAGCACTGTGTTTCTGCTGTTTGATCACAACAAACAGGTTTTTATGGCTAAGCTGGTTGCTATCATGATACAGTAGCAAAAAATAAGCCTGAGGTTTTTTGGTTGCTTCCTTGTTTTTTTTTTTACCCCTACTGGACCTGTGATGTCAGCTAGTTATTAAGAAAAGGTTAGGAAAGGCAGCTTTTAAAATGTTTGCAGGAAAGAAATTTCAGCTTCTGTCTTTTAGAATCATAACAAAAATCATTACAGAGTATCTAAAAGAAATCTGATTTTTTTTTTTACTGGGCCCATGAGAAATCTGACATTAATAACACTCTCCCTTTATTTTTAACTTTGTTTTACTTTATAGATCTTCTCCCAGCCACTTCTTTTCACATTAGAGCTCATCAACTGTATTCATACAATTAGGCACAGCTGTGGTATTTATGTTAATCAATTAGTTACTACGGCAGCACAACCAGAAGACAGGATACCTCGAAAGAAATCAAAAGAGATGGTCACACGTAAAATTTATCCCAATACTACAACACATTTGCACAATCACCACAGTTGCTGGACAAATTATCTAATGAAAAGGCCAGTGAACTTCTGCACATCAACAAAGTCACTTACACACAGAAATAATCAAACAACCCCTCAGTACCCTACATCAGTTTTATAATGCCTGACAGTTTTTATTTAAAATGCAGCACTTCACTAAACCCCACATCTCACTTTTGCAGAAAGGAAAATGCATTAAAAGGAATATCTAAAACAAGCAGCATCTTGGAAAGCTATGGAAAAGCAAAAGGGAGAAGCACAATAAACAATCATAATCTGGACACCTGACCACAGTGGGAATATCACTCATCAAGACTACATCCATGGCTAGTTATACAGTACTTAAAAGATCATCCATTAAAGCATGATTACTTGGTAGCAGATGTGGTAGCAGTTGTTCAAACAATTAAGCAACAGATTTTTAATATCACAGTTAAAAGTTGAATGGGGAACTGCAGGCATGTAATATGAAAGAAATACCATCCCCCTCTTGTGGCTGAAGAGTGAATTACAGTAAATTCACTAAGTTTGCCAAAGAGTGGGCCATGAAAATAATGGCATCAAGTGCTTTATCAGCCTTCTGGTCACCCTTCCAACGTCAGACAATTACCTGGGAAGAAATTATCAAAGAAAATACTAAATACATGCTCACTGTAAACCCACCGTGCACCTTATCTTGTCATTACAGGGAAAACAAGTGTGTGTTCTAATTAAACCAATCTGGAATGCTTAGAAAGGTAATAGTAGAAGGAGAGCCTTTACTTACGAAAGGGGAACAATGATAAGATAGGGTCCATTGAGTCTTTTGTGCTCCATCAGGTAAGTGATGAGTGCAATAGTCTGTATTGTCTTTCCTAGTCCCATTTCATCAGCTAAAATTCCATTCAGATTGTTATTATAGAGTGAAACCATCCACTCCAGTCCCTGGAGCTGAAATGAAGAATAATAGTTTCAGTTATTTAAATCCCACACAAATAATTAACACCACTAGTACAGAACCAAGGTTCTGATGTCCCTTCCTACTTAGATGTTGGATTTCCTTTAATAATACCATATGCACAGGAATCCCTGACTATCTTAACACCTTCCTCCCCCCAAAAAAAACCAAACCAAGGTAAATTTCTGGTAACAGCTATATGCAAGTCACCACTCCTGTTTAGCAGAGCCCATAATATGAAGTCAGATTTCATAGATGGAGATTTTTTTGTACTGCACACAAAACAAGGGAGGCACTCACATGTAAGGTTGCTAATACTTCACATTACAGGAGCTTGTTCGTCAATTTCTGTACTGTCAAAGGTTAAACTTTGTGTGTGTTTCATGTCATTTGCCTGTGTCAATTAAAATATTTCAAAACCAAACCCATCAAGTCTGCACAAAACATGTAAGCCTCACACTTGCCAATGCAAGCATTTAGTGTTTGCTGTCTATATCTCCACATCTCAAAGCAGGCCTCCTTTGTCCAATTATGCCCTGTGTAAAAAATCGCAGAGCCGGAAGGAAGCCAGAGTATGGTAGCTAAGAAATGTCTAGATAACAATTTCACACTCCAAGGAGTACTGCTAGAAAGCACTGACTCAGATTATTCCCTTGTCACACAGACTTCCATATATGTGTGTATCACATTACTTATCCAAGTGCAAAGCAAGTTTTTGCTTCTAAGTTCCAGACTTTTAGTGTGTCTCATGCATGGAGAGAGATGTAAATTAAGAGGTCAGAGACAGTTCAGAGAGAAAATACTACATGCTTGAAGTAAACTTCTGCTGTGCCTGCGACAGAGTATCCAAAATAATGTTGCCAATTTACTGGCTTTATGTACATGCTGATTGATTTATATTTAGGTACTAAATACTCAGGCCACCAAGAACTGACCAGGATTTGCTCTGCCAGTGTATGTCCCACTTACAAAGCAGCTTCGGAATTCAGAATAGGAAAACTGTCTTTTCTACATCATTGAACTTTCTCCACTGATGAAAATCTGACTGAACTTGACAGCAAGAAACATGGAAAAGCAGAAAAAAAGTTGAGAAGTAAAAAGCATGTAAAATCTAGAGGACAGGGAAATACAGGGAGTGGAGAGTTGCAGAACAGTCTCCTTCAGAATATTTTTGCTAGAATCAAAGCCAAGCCTCAAGGGTCCTGACATAAAGCTCCTTAAACAAGTGTGCCTCCTAACTCTGGTGCAATTACTATATAGAATAGACACCATAAAGAACAAATCTACTTATTCAATTGCTGGATATCACATTGAGCAGCTAAACAACCTGCTCGAACTGGAAATCCCTGTGTCTGTGTAACTTCGTAGACTGAACTATTTTGCTTTGTGGCATACAGGGAAATTGCATTGCAAAACACAGATCTGCATAATTTAAGGATATTTCTATGTTCCATAAGTAATTACAGTTCAGGAAGTAAAGGAATTACCACAATCTTAATTTCCCATCCATGAGCGCTTTAAGCCAGTATGGCCATCAAATTAGTATTGTTATACACTATTCATTTAGTACATCAGGCAAACCTTCCCAGACAATGAATCGGGATTATACAGTAAAGAAGGCTGCTGACTGCATTTGTCAGCTCCCTGCTTCATCAGGTGCACAAGCTGGACAACACATTGACAATAGGCAGCAAAAATAAAGAGAGCGTCATAGCTGAGAAAGTGACATATTTCTCTGCACGGCTGGATTCTATCTTGTCTTAGTCACAGTTTTCCTCAATGGTGCCAGAAAAGTTATTTAACTTATCATGTTCAAAATCAATCCCTGAATGACACGTTCCTCTTTTTTTGAGAACTCACAGTGAGACACCTAGAAGTGCTAAGGATTCACAAGAGAATTCAAATTCAGATGGAGTTTTGCTATGAACAAGTAGGATCACGGGATTATTCAATTTGGAAGAGACCTCAGGCAGTCTCTAGGCCATTCCCCTGCCCAAAGCAGGTCCAGCCTTGCAGCCAGGTTGCTCAAGGCTTTATATGGTCAGCAATTGAAAACCTCTTAGGTAAAACTGCTCTAAGCCGCTGCCCCACAGTGCTGGTGTCCTCTTCTGTACACCCAGTCTGAACCCTCATGTTTCAGCTTTTGTTCATTGTCTCTTGATTTGATACCATATCCCACAGTGAGGAGCCCAATATAAAATATTAAAATGTTTTGAAGAAAGAAATCAGCTTAACTCTTGAATTTTAGATTATTTAAACAAGGTACTGTAATAAATGGCTGAGGAGCACAGGAAGCAGTAGCTGTCATCATAATGCTTTGCACACTTTGGAAACAGAACTCCTCCTAGTCCTTTGCATGCAGAAACAGAAACGCATCTTTACAACATCTTGGTAAGTATTACTCTTTATTTTATGTGGATGTAGAAATAACGCTCTGACTGCAGAAAAGACGCAGGTTCTTGGAGTTTCCTAGAGTGCTGTATAATAGCAGAAGTCTTGAAAACATGTACCAAGGACATTTTCAACCACACATGAATCCAGCTTACATCAGAATACAAAAGTTCCTAGTTACTAAATCCACTAAATGTCTGTAAAGAATACGAGACATCAACCTCCATAGTAAAATCCTTTTCTTGTTTCCAAATTTTATCTATCACTGCACTGAAATATTCGGATCTTAATTACAAAATAAAATCCTGAACTTTTAAATATTTGCAGAAGAAAAATATTGTTAACCCACCACAGATGAAAACAATAAGCAGAACCGAAGTTCCAGGTCAAAGTGGACAGCAAAACCAAAATATTATTGGTCTGAATGTCCATGTAATTCCCAAATTACACCTGCTAAAGAACTTGTATTTCTTAATGAATTTTCAGTTTGCAACTTGAAATACTACATGGAAATGTCAAGCATAATTCCAAGTTTTAAATAATTTAATGTTTTAATGATTTCTCACCTGATAATGTTTTAGTGTGCCATTAATTAGAAGAGAAGACTGCTTTTCCACCCTTTCTGTGATTGCGTGAGCAACAGTGTAGTAAGACTGAGACCCTCTAGCACTATATTGCATGCTGTATTCATCATCCACATCTTGTTTGGCTGTCCTGGAAAGCAGAAGAACTAGGGTGAATTCCCATAGACAAACAGGTTTTTTGACTACAGCTCACATACATATGTCTAAAGAAACCGCGCAAATCCCCAGCTGTGGTGAGTACACTAAAGGGTTCAAGTTACTTTACAAACAGTACACGTTTAATATCAAATTATTATGTTCCTTTTCCTGTAGATGTTCAGGCCAGAGAAGCGACCAAAACTCACTGTAACCTAGCGCAAGCTATTCTTGGGAAATGCTACTGTAAGAAACCACAATTCCTAACAAAAACCAGCAAAAAGATTTCCCAACAAAAAGAACACTCACTCAATGATTTGCTTTGCATCTTTCTCAGAAACTTCCTCACTATTAGGATCCAGAAGTATCTTCTCATCTGCTTCTAACCTGCTTGATTCTTCTTCATCATCCTACAGAATACAGAAAAAGAACAGGGTTACTGGGAAGTATAACATCTTCCTTAGTCATACTTTCAATTGGTATTCACATATTGGTAGCTTTCATAGGTCAATGCTTTATGACAGAAACTTGAATAACAAAGTTCAACTTACACCTATTCTGCAACAGAATTGCACTGCAGCATAAGAAGAATATAATTTCTGATACACATTAACCAGCTGGAAGTCATACTACTTTGAAATAAAAAGTGTTTTCTCCTTTAATCTTACTTTTAGAAGCCTTACTCTGTCTAGAGTGTTCATGGAGAGGATTCCAATACCATGTATATGTTTATATCGTATTCCACATGTGTGACAATTTAATAAAGCTTAAAAAACTGTCAAGAACTGCTGTTTTAGGCTTCTACTTTCTTAACGATTTAAAAATGCATAGCATTATGTTAACATCACACAACCCAGTCAGTTTCAGTGGTCATTTGGCCTAGTATTGTAAAGACTGCTGGACTTCGATCTGAATTTTATACATAGTTCTGCTACTAGCCTGTTGACAGAACACAGTCCTTCTCTGCTTCTCAGTTCTCCTCTCCTCTAGAAAGTATTCGTATGAAAAATGCTATGCAAGTATCAGTATTGATTATTCATAATGTCTAGTATTATGACCCTGCAGAGTTGGGATCTTTGTCTGTGTTAATTTAAAGTGGCTTTTAAAAATTATTTTTATAATAATAGTATTTAAATCACCATTAAATACTGAATCAAATAAGCCTACCCTGAACAGTCTGAACCTAAATCCCTGACATAATCCCTAACTTTCCAATAAACATTAATATATAAATAAAAACTGTGTTATTCAGAATTGCCAATAAAACCTCCAATGCACAAACATTAAAGATGTTAATTTCATTCAGCACAAAGCCAAAATACAGCCTTTTCTGACATATATTTTCAAATAAGAATCTGCTTATATTCTCTGGTTCATGACCATTAATAGTCAGGGTGAAATACTTAATTTTTCTAATCCCAATTACCAGTTAGGTACTTATAGCATATCTAAAGGGTAACTGCTCTGAACTGAAAAGAATTACAAAGCCAGTTACTTCTCCTGTTTGTATTATTCTTAAAACACCTACACACCTGCTATCACTTTCCCTTCCTTCCTTACGAAAAAGAAGAAAATATCACATCGAATAAGCACTTATTTTTTACTGTATTGATTGGCATGGTATTTTTTTTAAAGACACATACCTCCTCCTCATATTCAGAGCCACTTTCATCTTCACTGTCTGACCTGGGAGCAACTTCATAGCTGTACAAAGACGATAGAAAGATGATTAATTACAGATAACAAGAGGAGATATTAGGTCCAATACGTCTCCTACTCAGCTTACACTTAAAAAATTAAGAGAAGAATAGAATAGAATCGAATAGAACAGATAAAAAAGAAAAAAGAATAACTAAGAGAAGCCCATGAAAAATATCAATGCAGTAGAAAAAGCAGCCTACTTGTATGCTACAACTTACCCAGGATTCATTTCCAGCCAAGCATCCAGTTGACTTGCTTTTGGTGCTTCTGGTCCAAGAAGAACTTTGCCTGTTTCAGTGTGAGTCACTTTGACTGGAAGGTCACTCATCTGACTGCTCTCATCTATGGGCTAAAAATTCAAGTGAAATTTTATATTGTAAGGCAATTGAATTTCATACTCGTCACACATAACAAAAAGAACTAATAGCACCTTCGAAATTCCAGATCTGAACAAGTAGTAAAATCCTGTTATTAGAAGTCACATCTTTTCACATGGCTATCAAGCAAACCCTGAGTCACAATATTTCTGTGTGTAACATCATCTATATGACATCTACAGATATCATAGTATTCCAAATAAATTAACAAGAGCAGCATGGAAAAGAATACATTGCTGGCTTCTGTGAAAAAAGACACAAGGTATGGATGCTTATAGGCATTTAATCCTGTTATTTATACCAGTGGACACCTGTAACAAAAACCCATACATTGACCTGATGACTGTTTCTCTTACTTGGAGAAACAAGGACTTAACAAGTTAGCTAACTTTTTAAGTAAAGAAGGCCTATTTTAAAGATTCACTGTCCTGAACTCTTCAACTAAACTGAAAAAGCACCTGCAATAACAAAAGCTTTTATTTATTCTGGTGCTCTAAGAAAAACAGAATAGCATAATTACTTTTTCAGTTATTTCTTTGCCCTGCTTAATCGCAGTTTTCTCTTTTAAAAACTTTTTGTCTTCTACTACTCCTTCTACTGAAGAATCTTTTCCTGATAGATATATATATGAACAAGAAAAACTAATTCTGAAGAGTCATAAATATAGTGACAGACAAAAGTATAAAACTTACCCCATTTCCATAAATACTGAAGTTACAGGAATGTTATGTGCATTTTCCTTGTGCAACCGTAACTATATTAAATGATTTTGCTATAACTTTTTAACTACATCAGCAAAAATATAACTTACAAGTATAAAAAAGACCAAAAGTAAAACAATAAATACAACTCTAAATGGAACAGAAAAATGGCATTAACAGAGCAGTTCCTAATGAGAGAGTATATGCCCTGCTACTGAATGAAAAATATTATTCAAAGACATTTACAAAAAAATTACTAATTTCCATTTGCTTTGAGGAAGAACGAACTTTCACGTGTCTTAAGCCATCATAATACTATAGTCTGTCCTGTGTCTGAAAGATAATTACATGCAATGTCAACAATGTATTTTATAAAAATATGAAACTAGAATATACTGTGTCTAGAACCTCATTTTAGAAAGTAAATTATGTCTACACACAGACTGCAATAAAAGCATTTACTTTTAAGCATATAACAAAGCTGAGAGGGCTTCTTCAGTGCACTCAGTGATAGATTCAATATATTTTTCTTTCACTCTTCAACTTTCTGAAGAGAAACAGGCTAACATAAATGTTAATCTGGATAATTTTTATTCCTGGTGATAAACAATAGCTCTTCTTAGAATATTGGTGGCCGTGATTTTTTTTTTTTAAGCTATAGCAATGGCACACAGAACAATCACAGGAAAGTTTAAAAACCAACAAACACACAACAAAAAAACACCATGTAAAATTCATACCTCTCCATCAGGACCAAGACCAGATGCCATTCCTTCTGCGTTTTCTTCAGCTTTCTATCACACATGAAAAAGTGAAAAATATCATGGTCAGATTACAAGCATAGAGAGAATACTTCATATGATATAAGTGTTTTGGACCATGAACATGTTTCACTCTATTTCTGAATAGCCTGGGATGCATGTAATTTAAGGTGTGGGTGGATATAGGTAGAGATAGGTACACAGCTACTACCACACACACAACCATTTACAAGTATGGATAGGGTACCTACAACACCTCTAGTCACCATAATAAATCTGCATCTAAGAAGTGGCTGGTCTACTGAATTTCTGGTCCAGACATAGAGCTCAGTTGCTTACAGACTGTGCTAATACAAATAAAACAGTAATTAATTTTCATGTGATTTACTATTAATTGCCTTTGAAGTTCTTTAATCTCAGTTTCAGAGGTGTCACCAGGCAACACAGACTGTATATTTGTGCAGGCACTTCTATTTTGAGTATGTACACAATTTTTTTTTTTGGTCTGACAACTAACTAGAGGGGGTATTTTGGGAGTTCTTTGCACTACATCTCAATTAAGTCTAGACCACAATCACTCAAATTACAAACAAAAAGAAGCCTGGAGTGCTTAACTGGAATAAGTTACATTTTTTTTCTTCTTTTTTTCTTCACTCCAAGTACTGAGCAGTATCTTAATCAAAGCCTGTCCTCATCTACCTACACAAAAATGTCAGGATGGTATGAGAAAACGTAAGACATAGTTTGCCTCTGAATTGGAACTTTTGTAAACAATTCTGACAATGAGAAAGAAAGACTAGAATATAGCTTCTGCTTCTGTCACAGTGTTGGGTTTGTAGCACTACGCCACAGTTTCATTTTGGTTACCAAGGTAAACAGAACAGACTAACACCAAGAGCAGATCTCTTCAATTATGTTTTACAGATAAACAACTTCCAAGTATCATTAATGTGTGTGATAAATTTAGATAATCCAGTTATTTCTTTTTTTTTTAAAAGAAGTATACTTCAGGAATAGCTGCATCTCTGAATATTGAGATGATCCTCAGTAAATATCTGCTTCAGATTAAGCCTTGAGCCTTTGTCTTTGCCATTAAAGTCCATTTTCTAAGGCATGAACGTCAAATGAACATGCAGCAGCAGCAGACACGGAACAATTCTACATTTTAAAAAAGTTTATTCTTATTTCTTTAACATAGCTGTCACCATTTAAGGCTGGCTGGCAACTAGAGTGGATGACAGATGGGAAAGGAAAGAAGGGAGAGAGACTTACAGGTTAGAAATCAAAACAACATTAACAGAACAGTAACAATGAAAAAGAGCATAATAATATTAATACTAATAATACTAATAAAAATACACAAAACCAGTATCGAGCATAAACATCAAGCATTATCAATTCTAAAAGCAGAAACTGTCTGAAAAACATGTAGTCAACTTCAGCAAGTGCAGTTACTTAGAAGAAACTTAACCGAAAGAAAATCTACTGAAAGGAGAATACGTCCTGTTTTAGTCAAAGCCAGTACAAAAGCGTATGATTCGGAAAAAGACACAGTGCCCAATAACTTCAATAAGTGATGCAGCCATGCAACAATGAATTCATAGAGTTAAAAATGACAGGGTAGTATTTGTGTGCACTCCTGTATCCCTCACAGTTGAGCAAAAGCTTGGTGGAAAGAACTTAATTACAAACAAAAAACTGCAGATGATCACGACAGAGCTGAGATTTTTTCTGCTAATCTGCCTTTAGGTTTTAGGCTGGGATATTAATAAGCACTTTTTACTTCAGTGACAGAAAATTATGTCTTTAGTGACATGGCCAGAAGATACTCTGTTCCTCATACATACTTCAGCTAAAATAACATAGAAATAGAAACATATCACAGATGTGGATTGTTAAAGGAATCAGTATTTTTTGTTAGAGCAGTGCGTTTACTGCACACTATCTCATTAAGGATTACTTCTACTGTGAATTCCGTACATTAAATCAGGTCTGTTCTCACTGCTAACACATGTTAAGAACCTCATGTAAGTTACATCTGAACTTTGTAGGCGGGGGATTGTTCCTATGTTAAGAATACACTCTCAACAAAAGGCACAAGGGTTTTGGAGAGGACAGGAGAAATCATGGAGCATTTTTTAGGCCATTAATCTCCCAAATTGGAGTTTTTTATAGACTAGTATTTATTAGCATATTTAGAGTGCTGCTTGTAAACCATGTAAATATTATGTTTATATTTGTATCAGTAATTAGTAGCAAACCAAGCATGGAAATGGATTATAAAAATCCTCTTTTTCATCCTGCAAGAGATGAAAGCTACTCAGAGGTCACAAAAATGACAAATCAATACCTAATAATTATTTCACACACACAATTATTTTTTTGAAAACAGCACTGTTCGGTTCCTACAACAATTCTCTCTCACAGAGTAAAACACTTCATGCAAAAAAACTTAATTTTGAAAAGCTTCAATTAAATGTTAAGAACACACAATGAACAGTATTACTTGCAGAATACTGATTTACTATAATAAACCTACCCAGGTTCTTTCTCTAGTCATTTCCAACAGTGCTACAAAATGGACTGAGCCAAGTCTAGAATGTGGAGGTCTAAAAAAGTTACCCTGTATGAAACAGCTACACAAACCAGACTTTTCCCATCTTATTCATACAATGTATTTTGGATCCATCGGATCCTTTTCGCGTACTGTGATCCTGATTTCCATGTCTGGCCCAATTTTGCCTGTAGAAAGTTTATCAGCAAATCAATGTTAACAGTCCAGTTTTCTAATCCTGTCTCCTTCTCATCTTCTTTGGAATCAATGATAGCAAATTTCTTACATATTTCAGTGGAGAGGGATGAGTTCCCTCAGTGTTAAGCATTTGGCAGTGTAGATGATTTGAGATACTCTGGTATGTGTATGACAATTGGGTATCACTACATTTATCAGCATTAAAATTGGATTTGAAGAAAAGATGGACTAAAAATACCAGTTGCAATTACTTGCCTTCTTTCTTCTCCTTCTCTTCTTCTTCTCTTTGGCTGCTTGTGCCTGTTTATGCTCCCATACCAGGTTAGTCAAGTTAGCCACATACTCATCTGTCTGCTGCAACAGGTAGGCCAGGCGTCTATCCTTCTTTTGGTCGATCAGCTTACGGTAGCCTTCTTCATCTTCAGCCTAGCAATACAAAATAGACATCAGCCATGACAGAAATGCTTCCAAAGGAACACCAACTAACTCCTACGTCAATAATCATGTTATCTTAGCTAGGTCATTATGATCTGCGTAGGGAGACAACTAGATGGGTAAAGGACTTGTTGGATGATCAGGTCCAGTGGGTCATACATTTGTGTTAACAGGTCATAGAATCATAGAATCACAGAACGGTTTGGTTGGAAGGGACCTTAAAGATCATCTAGTTCCAACCCCAGGGATACCTTCCACTAGACCAGGTTGCTCATAGCCTCATCCAATCTGGTTTTGAACACTTCCAGGGAAAGGGCATCCACAACTTCTCTGGGCAACCTGTTCCAGGGTCTCACCACCCTCATAGTACAGAATTTCTTCCTAATATCTAATCTAAATCTACTCTCTTTGACTTTAAAACCATTACTCCTTGTCCTGTCACTACACTCCCTGATAAAGAGTCTCTCCTCATCTTTCCTGTAGGACCCCTTTAAGTACTGGAAGGCTGTTAGAAGGTCTTCCTGGAGCCTTCCCTTCCCCAGGCTGAATAAACCCAGCTCTCAGCCTGTCCTCATAGAAGAGGTGCTCCAGCCCTCGGATCATCTACATGGCCCTCCTCTGGACTCGCTCCA
The DNA here is from genome assembly GCF_000690535.1 of Cariama cristata. NCBI lineage: Eukaryota > Metazoa > Chordata > Aves > Cariamiformes > Cariamidae > Cariama > Cariama cristata. Next base: position 26,460 of record NW_009612304.1, read on the forward strand.
AGAGGTTCATGTCCTTCTTATGCTGGGGTCCCCAGAGCTGGACGCAGTACTCCAGGTGGGGTCCCACGAGAGCCGAGTAGATGGAGAGAATCGCCTCCCTCAACCTGCTGGTCATGCTTCTTTTAATGCAGCCCAGGGTACAGTTGGCTTTCAGGGCTGTAAGTGCACATTGCTGGCTCATGTCCAGTTTTTCATTCACCAGTACCCCCTTCTCCACAGGGTGGTGGAGCATCATACTCTATCTGGAAACAGTAAGAAGAGGGATACCACAGCGGTCTATCCTGAGGCATGTTGCGTTTAACATCTCTATCAGTGACCCAGAGGAAGGGACGGAGGGCACTCTAGTCAAGTCTGCAGATGACAAGAAACTGGGGGATACCAGTCAATATGCTCGAGGGCTGGGCTGCACTTCAGAAGGACCTGAAGGACCTGAAGACACAGACAAGTTGTGCCATTTCTGACCTTAGAGGTTCTCAAGACACGACTGGAAAAAGATTTGAGTAATTTGCTTTAAACTGTATGTTGATACTGCTTTGGGAAGGTGGTTGTAGTAGAAAGCTCCCCATCAGCCTGAGTGACTCTGGCATTCAGGGACTCTATGATTCTAAATATCTCCTACTCTCATGGACTAATGACTGGAAAATCTACAGCACTTACAACAGGTAAGGGGCAGGGGGGGAAATCACTTAATGCCACATCGAACAGATTACAATGCCCCAGAACAGAGATGCTTGGTCAGTCTCCTACAGAGCAAATTTTTCAAAAACATGAAGTGCAGGTAGCCCATACCCAGAGGAGGAACATGGGAGCTGGATGCTAACTTGCATTTAGTCCTTTTTCTGGTATGAATACAAATCTTTTCTTTCAGATGTTACAAGAAAATTTTCTTTTTGGCAGGTTATCTATCACCTTTCTACTCTGGTGTTATTCCATCTTTGATACAGGTCACTATCAGAGACAGGATTCACCAGATAAGCCTGTCTCTGAGTCATTCTGGCAACTTCTGCACCCTTATGGCACTGCGTAAGTGTGTTGTTAGGGGTAAGACATACCAGGAGATATAATTTTCATGTGCTGTGAAGATACAATGCAGCATTTCAGCATGTCAGAAAAATACAAGGAAAGCAGCAGAGATGCCTTTGTCAATTTTGGCTAGAACAACAAATAAAGGTAGTATACAATGCCTTCTAAAACCCAAATATAAGTAAGAAATATTTTAGAGATAATTACTTTAAAAGACAGCACTCTGGGAGATACAAAAAATCTCCTGCCCTTCTGGAGAGACACCAGAACTGCAGAAAGTTGGCAAAAACAGCTGTAATGTTCAAACTGAGCTTGTAAAATTGCTTTTAAAATTCAATTGTAAAGTTCAAGCTGTCAGAACTACAACACTCAAAACCTAAGTTCTCAGAATTTATTATTAGTAGCAATATTAGTATTATTATCATTACTGAATACACAGTCATTGTAATTAGCCAGGGTACTTCCTTTATACATTCAAGCTTGTCCTAACAGTATATTTTTAAATCATACCAATGCCCATTCCTGCATGTGATATATACTCATATTAATGAGCTGTGACACCATCATCATTTCTAATCGTAGTCAATGAACGACAATCTGCGGAATGAATTCAACATTCACAAAATTTATGTTTCAGACAGTATATTTTCCTAGAACGCACCAAGCAACTGAGAGGACATGTTTGTAAAAACCCCCAATACATATCTGCAAATTCAAAGTTTATCACAACTGAACTAAAACTAAACAGGCAAAAGAACTCCATTAACATAACACTCAGTTTGCTTTTGCAGAAAGATTTAATTGAGCAGCAGGGGCAAACACTCCTGAGTGCAAAGCCCCAAACTGAAAATGCGTGTCAAGTGCTGTATTTATGGAAAAGTTTAACCACAGCCTTGGTGAAGGAGTCTTAGGAGAAAGCACAGATATTCTGGAAGCATTATCCTGTGCCATTTCTGCACATTCAAATCTACTTCTTATTTTTTAGCAGTGGACATCTTGATTATTTACCGTACTACATATTAGACTGACACAAGCACAACCTCACAGTGTACAAATATATTTCTTTAATATCAAGATTACCTTTGTTTAATCAGCTCTTTTTTCTCTAATAATTAACATTTTTATGAGCTTGGTTAGACAGTGTGCTGGCAATTACCTTTAATTATAAAAAAGCTCTATAACGCTGATTACTATGTAATTTTAATAAATGCTCTAGGATCTAAACATTTGTTACTCTCTTATGCAAGTCCTTCATTTACTTTTTATACATGCTTTTATTTTTAAGTTCTTATCATTTTATCCATAACTATTTCTACATTTCATTTTGTGATTTTTAAAACTAAACTGTTCAGTCCTTAATCATGGTGGGAATAGATTCTGGATAGGGACTAGAGTTTTGTGGTACATCTGCACCCATATTAGATACTTACTATTTTTTACCAGCATGTTTCAAAATAAGCATGTCAATTCCCATTCAATTCTATGTTGGTAAAGTGTTAATAAAGTGTTAAAAAAGAGCTAATCAATTTCTTGAAGAAATTTTTCCAACCCCAGCTACTAACATACTTGTACACACACATTAATCTTTTATTTAAATTCCAGAATTATTTGAAATCCTGAAATGTAGGCAGCCCACTGATTGGTTCCACAGAGCTCTGAAAAGGCATGGTTATACACAAACCCATTCTACTCTGTCCTAAAAACAATACAAACTGATATTATGCAGGTGCAAGCAAAGGAAAATTATGAAATGGCAAGAAGGAGGGAGTATGGTCCTGGAGCATTTATGGGTAGAACTGACCGTTATTAACTCTCAACATACATACATTACTGCTATTGGTTATGTATTTTTGCATGTGAAATCAGCTTTATGTAAAAGTTGTAGACTAATGCCATGAACAAGTCAAAGATATGGAATCTTCAAAATTGTAAACCTATAAATAAAACACAGTCCAGTATTTATATAATGGACCGATACCCCTGTAATTATATAACAGTGTTAGTATATGAAGTTAATGAGATTAAGTGATGTTATACAGAAGTGACTGTGCTAAGATTTCATGCTGGCAGAAAAAACAATTATTCTTATGAAAAATCTTAAAAAAAGAAGTAGCTATAGGTTAAAATGAACAGGGTCACATTCACTACCACTACCATCATCAGAAATACACATAATCAAACTGCAGCAGTTACACTTTTTGCATTACAGAGGCTTTATTCTGTAAAAGCAATACATGGGTGTGGCTTAGACTGTATATGAAATATCAAAAGGATACAGTATGTAATTTTAGCTAAAATAGCTATTTTCCTTCTTTTACTCCTTACCATTAGTCTCCTCATTCTTTCTTTCTCAATTCTCTCAGTTTCTTTTTTCTGCTCACGCTCAGTGTTGGCATGCCAAGTCGCTACAGCTTTAGAAAGTTTCTGAATTTTCCCAGCAACTGACCGGTGGTACTCTTTAAAATCTTTAGCATGCTGCAATATGCTATTCAGGTATTCCTAGAAAGAGAAATAAGTTAGTGCAGACACTTGGACAAAGCACAGGATTTGAAATCAGGAATACAGAAGTTCTAATCTTAGTGTTTTCCAATTGCTTATCACATGATTTGGAGTTTTTTTTAATCTTAGAAACTCCAAAGGTAAATAAAATATGTTACAGAGAAGATCCGCACAGCAAAGCAAGGTGCATTTCTATCACGGGGCAAAGAGCTAATAAGTTAAAATACCTGATGCTTTTGCCTACGTTTCCTCTCCTGTTCTATCTTCTGCTGTTTCTCAAGCTTTTCCGTCATACGGGCCTCCCTCAATGTCTGGCGCTTGCTTCTTTTGTAGGCTTTGGAGTTCAGTGCTGTCTCCAGTGTTGTGTCACGACGCATGCAGGCTACTACTTCTTGTCTTAGCTACCAGTGGGGAAAAAAGAAACACTTTAAAAAAATGAATATTTTTTAATACATAGAGGAAGACCTTTAAACACTGGTATAGCAGAGTAAAACAGTAATGGTCCAGAAGACGTCCCAGCCTCCTCTTCCTTTTCTATTACAGTTCTGAAAATATCTAGCACCTATACAGTTGCAGCAGCTATGTCTGTCTCCCTATACAAATCTTAAGCCTCAATAGGATGGCCAAAAGTGTTAATCGCTCTTAATCATCATTTCTTCTTTTTACAAGATGCTGCAAATGACTGTTCTGCTGCAACGAAAAGGGCTAGCCAAGATGTTACACCATTGAAGTAAAACACGAATGAACAACATACATACTTCCTAAATCTGGACCCGAACATAGCTGAGAACTCATTTCACTGCTAGCTGCACAGGAGAGAGCAGGGAGAGGTAAATGTTAAGAGCTTGGAACAGTATTGCCACAGTCCCAGCAGTACAGCAGGGAGAGCCTGCTGCTTTTCATCTGACCACTGACAAAACTTCCTTACAATGGAGTGCCAAGGGTAGAGGGAAGGAAGACTTGGACATCATGGTACAATTACTGCCAAGGCTTCTGTCAGGAAGTATTCTTGCTTGACCTGCCAAATCAGATCTTTGTTCTTCCAAACTAGCTGGAAAAGCCAATGGCAAGAGGCCCATGACAGTCTGGCAGTGTGATTCCTTTTCTGAAACTCACTTGCTGATACATGCAGTCAACATCCAACTTATATCTTAGCTATGATCTTGTTATGCTTAATTTTCAAAGTCTGTGCGCCACAATGGAAATCCTGAAAACAGAGTACAGAGAAATACCACACAACACCAACATACAACTCTTCCTAAAAGAAGGGGACCCATGACAAATATGAAGTAGGTCCAGAAAGAGGTGTCTATTAGGATTTGTGTTGAAAATGAGCTTGTAGACTGGCCAGCTCTTGTTTTATCTTTGTGCCAATGCCATGTTCATTAGGAAAGACAGTTCTATGGTTACACTTTAGACTGGAAAAGAAAGTAGGAAGCAAAAAGAACAATTGCATATTTTTATTAACAAAACAAAATAAAATCAAATCTAAGTTAAAAATTTCTGTGACTTACTTATCAGTCAAGTTTGCTCTCATGCAAAATTTCCTGCTTAGGCTTAGTGCTGCTGCAAAATCTCTTGCCAATTTACTCTTTGCTACATGAACACATTTGGTTGTGACCTCTATGAGAATTCTCCTGAAGCAAAAGGCATTACCTGGCGCTGGAAATTCAGTAACCTAAGTGCCTTCAACTCCACTGTAGCTTTGGTTCGCAGATCAGGGGGCAGAGAACCAGGCAAGTTCTCCAGTTCCTGGATTCTGTGAGCAATTCGAGCCTGAAGCCTAAGTAAACAGAAAATTGGATAAGACACCAGGAGAAATCTGTAAGTTATTATCAAAATTATACAGTAAAAATAAGCTAATTATCTCAGGCATTTATTTGGCTTTCACTAATTGTTTCTGAACTAACAGGCTTTTCCAGAGATGACATTAGCTATCCTTTCCACTTTGAAAATAAATTGTCAAATAATGAAAATACCCCTTGGCCCTTTTTGTAATATGCATGAAAAGAAACATGGGAATTTTATTTTACTCATCCTATACAGGACTCTGCTTTCAAGCTTCTTTGATGGGTATTGTTTTATGCACAGTGTAGTCAGTGATGACAGACAGAACTTTCCTTCATATTTGGACTTCTACTTATTTTATTGGCAAATCAAAAGTTCATTAGTAAAGTATTCACACTTACATAGCTGTTACACTGTAAATCAGATTCTATTTCACTCTTCCTTTACAAGCTCCTTTTGCATTCATTTGCAATTTCAAAAGAGAGAGAAAAAGAGAACAATGGACAAGCCAGATGGAATTTTTTTTTTCTATTTTTTACATTGAAAACCAAGATCACAGAGCTAACAGTTACAAAGTTTTTGTGGTTTCATTTACAAGTAAGTACTCCTGTGAACTGCAAATTTTGTCAAGGCACTAAAATAACAGAACTCAAAATTTTAAGTTACCCAAAAGTTGCATCTAAGTTCAACTGAATCAGTGCCCTCCATTTCCCACATGGTTTAGGAAATAAAAAAACCAACCCCCAAAAAACCCCAACCAAACCCAAACATACCACCAACCCCCATCCCCTCCCCCCCGCCTCC
>NW_009612305.1:0-26748 GCF_000690535.1 Cariama cristata
CACTGGGGTGGGGCTGTGAGGGGCAGCGGGTGGCGTGCCCACGCGTGAGGGTGTTGCTGGGGGGGCATGGAGGGCAAAGTGTCACGGAGCGGCTGTGTGGCCGTGAGAACCGAGGTGTTACCGGGGAAGTGTTACCGAAAATCGTTACCGAGAAAAAAATTTGTGTTAATTTAACTAAGTTGTGTAACCCTTTGGTATCAGGGGGGCTTCTGAAGAATGGAGCGGGGGCGGTTCCCGGTGTGCCTGTCCCCAGGGAGCTGTGGGCTGGGGTCTGCTGCCACGGAGGTGTCTCTGTGTGTCCCACGTGGGAGTGTGTCCCTACGGCCTGTGAATCACGCAGGGCGATCCCTGGCGTGTCCCTAACCCACACCCCCTGCGAAGGTTCACCCAGGGCAGGGGTCCGTGTCCTGGGGGGCCACGAGGTGAGTGTGTGCCCCCACAAGGGAGATGCTCCCATGCCAGTCGCCAAGGCAGGCTGGCTTTCGTGTGCCTGGCCACGGTCCCTGTGTCCTTGCACGCCGCTACTTTTCAGGAATCCATGTATGGTTCATGGGGGGTCCCTGGGACCCTGCATTGCGGGGGACAGACCCTCCAGGCAGGATCAGGATCTTCTCAGCACGTGAGCTGATCCCCAGGGAGAGAGCGTCCTTGTGTCCTTACATCTGTACGTGTCCCTGATGCCCCTGTGTGTATGCCTGGGGCGAGGGGATGTCCCCATGTCCTTGGATGTCTGGATCCTGGGGCTGTCCTCCAGGCACACAGGTGTATCTGTGGGAAGGCAGTATCCTTGTGTCCTCTCGGATGGGCACAATGCCCCCAGGCATGTTAGCATCTCCAGGTGCCCCACAATCTGTCTTTATTTTGGTATACAGGCATCTCAGCCACTGAGTAATGCTCCCTTGTGATCTGCTGACCCTGGCAGGGCCTTGGCACTCTCCTGCTTGTTGGCAGTGCTGGGTCGTGGTGGTTCCTTGCAGAGCTGCCAAAGCCAGGAGTCACCAGGTGCCCCTACAAAGGCCAAAGGGCAAGGCTCAGAGGCACTGGAAACCAGTTCTCATTTCTGCACTTTGAAGGGCCTCAGAGTCTGGTATCGATGCTGGCCTGTTCTTTTAAACCTAATGCCTGTCTTACAAACTCACTCCAACGCTGCATCTGTGTGAGCCGGTTGCTTAAGGAGCAGGGTGCTGCAATCAATAACGAGCAGAACTGTGGTAACTCCAGCGAGTGCTCGGGCTGTTGTTGGTTGGAATTCTTGTTAAAACTGGCAAAATTCGTTGTCACAAAGAGTCCTGGAGCTGCTATGAGGACGCTGTCACTCTCTGTAATTAATAATGTTGTTCTCCTGTAACAAAGCGTTTGTCAAACTGGATGCAAACCTCACCAGGGCAGGCCAAAAAGCATGCAAAAGGCAGCAGGCAGGCAGAAGACAGTGTGAGCTCAAGACCTGGCCGTACCTGCAATGCCATGTGCTAGCAGTTTCCCAGAGGGGATAGGAAAGCTCAGTTTGTCAAAAGTTTTTGGTCTCACGATTTGGCACTCTGTGCCATCCGCTCGCAGGTACAGGCTGAAAGTGGGCAGTCGTCCTGAGCTTCAGCTGGTTCGCTCTGCTGGAGCTTGGCTCAGTCCAGGACTGCAAGAAGGCTTTTCTCCTGAGCCATCCATGGATGCTGTTCCCACTTCAAGTGGCATGTCGCGTCCGGGTGAGTGGAAGGGTGGGAAGGGGAAGTGCTGGACAGGGAAACAGCTGGGGAAATAAGAGAAAAGAGAGAGTGGGAAGAAACAGGTTATGGCTGGACTTTGTGAAAGGGGTGTTCTCTGTTCTCTGCTGCATCCAAGTTCTTGGTGGAGTCTTGAGAGTAATTGTCTGAAGTGTTGGTGTCCCTGTGTTTAGACGGTCTCTTAACTGGAGTGAGTGAAGTAGTGAAAATGGAATCAATGTTCAAGGCTTTTAATTGTAGAATGAATGTTAGTGAAATGGCAGAAGTGTACGTGTGGCCTGCCGCTGCTTCCTTCAGCGTTTTGAAGGAGGATTTTTCGGGCTCTGAGCTTGGCAGGTTACCTTTGTACTGCTGAATGAATCACTACCTAAAGCAGATGTGCTGTGGCTGTGGTCAAGTAACTGTGCTTTTAGTTTTAGATGTGAAAGGTGTTTTACACAAGGATTCTGGGCTTTAAAGTAAAATGCTGTCAGGCTAAAGAAACCTCACTCAAATATTAAGCAGCTGTTACTCTGATGACAGTACCTTTCCCGAAAGAGTTTATATTAAAATGTAGTGAGATTTGTTCAGTTGTGCCCTCAGTATTTTGTTTTCCCCTACTACATATCTTGTGTTTTGCTGGAACTGAAATGCAGAGTGGAATTCAAGGTTTGGGGTTTTCATGGAAGCAGTCTGTTTGGAAACTGATATGAGAGAGGAAAGCATGTTAGACCATAAAAAGAGAAAAAGTTAACCGATCTATTCCCTTTTTACTTTTAATTGACATTGTATGTTTTGCATGCAATATAATTTTTACTACGTAGTCAATACCTTGCTCTCGGTAAGCATTGGAGAGCAATGTGCTTCTTACCTTCTCACATCCCAGCCTTAGCAGATGCCCGACTGAAGGTGTAGAAGTAAAACATTATCACTCGCCTTGCAGCTGAGATTTGTTTGGTCTAATTCTCCTTCCTGCTGTGCCTGGCCATGTGCAGCAATACGGGATGGAAGTGAATGAATTCAGTAAGATGGTTCAGTCCTCACCTTCTTTTTAAAGTGTGGGGCTGTGTGGCTTTCATTGGGTTAAAATACTGCTGCTAAAAGTGCGTCGTATTCTGCTGAGGAGCATCTGTCAGCGGAGAAATTGTTCTCAGACCATGCTCAGTTTTGTGGGAAATAAACGTTGGTGCTTATTTTCAGGAGTACCTGACTTTAGTGCACAAAAAGTTTAGGGAAATTAATGTTGGGTACGGCAATCACAATCTGGGTATTCTCCTAGTCAAAAAATATTTTAAATTAGCTTTGGAGTGGAAACCAGTTCACTCATTGTTTATAAAATGGTATTGTGGGCACGTGACACGCACACGCAGACACAAACCTGTTTGCCAGGACAGACCGACGCTGAATTTCCATCCCCGCAGAGTCTCCCCGTGTGTTCTGGGCTCGGGGAATGGAGCACAAAGGTCAGTCCCTACTGCCAGCGCCGGAGACAAAGTGGAAAGAGGGCCAAAGTTCAGCAGAGCTCCAGCCCCGAGCCCATGTCACGGGGCTGGGGGGACGGGGGAGCACCTGTTAGTGAGGTCCAGGCTGAGGTTTTAAGCTTGTTTTCCCTGTGCTGGATTTTCTGCCTTCTTGCTGCTGGGAATGGGAATGTTTCATTCCTAAACGTTTTATCAGCGTTGAGCAGTGAACCTCCCCGAGGCAAATGGCTGTGTTCCAGTTGGTGGGTGTGCATATGGTGCTTTAGAAGTATTGGTTTTACTACATTGCAGACTTAAAGCAGCTTTGACAGGGACTTGGCCTAGATGTATGTTAGAGGATCCTCTCAGTCAAGGTCGCTTGAATGGAACTGAGATTCGGTCATGTACTGAGAGATCAACAGGCCAAATACAGTTTCTCGGCAGAAAAAGGAGATCTGGAATTTGAGTCCGAAAGTGGCATTTCACTTGCGGACAGAGCTTGTTCATACCATGGTCTGAGTTTTATGAGTGCTTTGAAACAGAACAGGTTTGTCTAGGTGCTTCGGTATGTAATTAGTAGAGATGGATCAAGTATTTTGTTGATAGATGGAGGCAAGAACAAATATTTTGTGTGCTCTTTTTGTGGCTCGCCAGATGTACAGCCTGTGATCTGTGAAGTAATACTTGGGGTGGCACCACGCACTGGCGCAAGAGTGTGTTTTTGCAGAAATACTCTAGGGCGGTTATATTTGATGTGTGGAGAAGTTAACTTGCAGGCTTGAAAGCTGCCAAAGTGCAGCAGTGTACCTGGGTCAGCCGGTGAAGAAATGGTGACCTGTGCATACTAAAGGCAAAACACCCTGGTGTGCCACCTTCACTTCTCGTCAGCCCTTTGGAAAGAAGCTTTAGATTTGATGCACACACCCTCCCCCTCGATTTGGCATTGCTGGTGTTGGAAGCTGCAGTGTGGAATCTGTGCCGTGAGGGTCACTTCAATGGTGTGGAATCTGCTGAACTCTGCTGGTGGCACAGGTCAAGCCGTAAGAGAAGGAACTGGCTCATACGCAGGATTTTCCAAAATGCTGTACTCGGCAGATATGGGGAAACAGGAGGATGCATTAATAAAGGAGAGTTAAGCTGAGACTCTGGAGTATTCCTTTTAACATCTGCAACATCTTTCTTTAGGTTATGCTTGCCGTAACATCTCCACCTCCACTGCTCTTCAGAGTAAGTGTAAAGTTTTTCTATGCAAGTTCGCTTTCTTTCTTAAAATCCGCTGAGCATAAGCTGATAACACATTTCTGTTTGTTTCCAGCTAGAACCCACGTTAGCTATGATATCAAAGGAGACGTTGCTGTTGTACGCTTCAACACACCAAATTCAAAGGTACTGTTTAGCTGGCTGTGGTTAACAAACATATCGGTGGAAATGGCAGGGCTAGCAGTCGTATGGAGAAGGCATTGAAAAGTCTAATTTAAGACTAAAAACTTTCCTAAGCTGCAGCCTTTCAAAGTTGCGAGCAAGGTAGAAATAGGAGAACGAGCATTTGGGCATTTAATGGGGCACCTGAAAATGCCTCATGGAAATATTTTGTGTGTATTAAGCTAACTTGTCTCTCTCGCTGCCACAAGATACCTCTAAATCTTACTAAGTTCTTGGATTCAAGACCATTAAGGAGAGTGTCTGTTATATAGAAAAAAAAAACAGCTTAGAAGCTTATAAAATCTGTGTTTGAGGTCACAAACCTGCTGGTGGTGAGGTTAAGGAGAAACTTCTTAACAGATTACTTGGTAACCTGCTGCAGGGTTTCATCTTGGAGTTTTTTTGTCAGTGTATTATGACACAGGATGAAGTAACTTTTATAGCAAATCTGGCCTCAGTTGGAGCACCCCAGATGTGTTATAATTGTGCCAAGCAACGGTCTGGCTGTTGGGCAAATTCATGGATGATCTAGTCCTGTTTTTCTTCCAGAAGGCAAATCTCGAAAGACTGTAGAGCTGCTGCTCCTACTGGCTTGGAAAATCCATTCAGACCCACCTTTGGCTTTGGCTTTGGCTTTTTGTTGTCAGTCTGTCTTCTGTGCCCGTTTTCTGATGCTGTGATGATTGAGTCCAGTACTTCATCAGAGGTTAAACTCCACTATCTCCTGGGCTCCCTATTTACAATGCTTTATCTGCTGCTTTCAGGTGAACACTCTATCCAGACAATTGAGCTCAGAGCTTACTGATGTACTGAATGAGATCTGGGCCACTGAAGCTGTCAAAAGTGCCGTCATCATCTCTTCAAAGCCAGGCTCTTTCATTGCTGGAGCAGATATTGAGTAAGTATGGGGGCATGGGAAGTTAACGCTGATGGAGCTTTCGCTGAAGTCCAGCATCCAGGGCCAGTGGTCTGGTGCGCTGTGAAGTCCAAGCAGTTTGCCACTGACATCTCCCCAGGGTTGAAGCAGAGGCTGGGAATGAAATCTGCGTGCACAGGATGCCTCTGACTTGCTCAAATGAAGTTAGGACCTTGATAGAGAGGAACATAGCAAGTCATTAAACCCCATTTGGCTGTCACACTTGGTCACTCCTTCCTGCGTGCTGGGGTGCAGCCAAGGAAACCCATCCTGGCTCCAGAGTGAGCATTGTCCTTCGGTCTGGGACACAACATGAGTGGATAATTTACATGCAGGACTTCATTTAAGCTGGGCTTGAGTGCCTGGCAGTCTGCCAGCGTGGCCCCTTGATTAGGCAGGATTTGGCACTCTGCCACGTGGAGCATCTGAGCAGCCTCCCAGGCGTTCTGGCCTGGGTAACTTTCCAGGGTGCGGGACAACCTGTGTGGGTGCTCTTGCTGGGACCTGGAGTGCCATTGGCTCCTACTCCTCACGTTCGGCAGGACAGAATAGTTGTTTAAAGACATTAAAAGCCAGAAAGCTCTGAGGAAAGAAGATAAATAACCAATAGACCCTTCAAAACCTTATTACCTTTTTGACTGGCCATATTCAGGGGCAGAGACTTGATGTGATGGGAAGGAGGCAGTAGCTAGAGCTGGTAAGCAGAGCGAAAGGACAGGCTGTGTTTAAGAGCTGTCCGCTGGTCTCAGTGCTACGAGCCTCCTGAATTGTGCCTGCCTGGCAAATGCTGCCAGCCTCCCTGAGAATAATTGGCACAGGGAGTCTCTAATTGGCGGAGTGCAACATCAGAGTGCTGGCCATCTGCTCCTCTAAAAAGTGATCCTGGGCTCTCCCCTCCACCCTTCCTGGCAAATGCTTTGAGGCTTCCTATGACCCTTCCTCCTCTCCCCCAAAGGCTTTCAAAGCTCTGACACAAGGAAACTCATTCACTGCCTGCCGGCGCAGCCCGATGTCAGCATGCAGTGACTTAACCCACTGAATTTAGTAGTCTTCCTGTGTTGTCTGTTAATCTAAGACTGGGGGACTAAATAGCTCTTGCCTGTCTGTCAGTCACTGGAGCTTTGTGGGAAAAGAGGAACAAACTCGTTGAAGCACTCTCATTTTACTGCTGTTTTCTCAGTGCTTTTCCAATTCTGATCAGCCTTTCTGCCTCACTGCAGCATGATTGAAGCCTGCAAGACTGCTCAGGAAGTGACTCAGCTCTCTCAGGAAGGACAGAAGATGCTAGAAAAAATTGAGCAGTCTCCAAAGCCCATAGTTGCTGCCATCAGTGGCTCCTGCCTGGGAGGAGGACTGGAGGTATTGAAGAAATCGGGATCTGACAAGCAGGAGTGGGAGTTGATAACGCTGATTCTCTAAACTATCCAAACAATTCCTGCAGGATTACTTACTGTGAGAGGGATTTGAGACCTGACGAGGGTTCATTACATCCATTCAAATGAGTTTGTGGCAAGTTAATGACTTGGTTGTGCTTCAGGGCTCTGCCATGCTAATTTTTCTGCTTCTCTTGAAAGAGAGCTAATCAAATATGAATCTGTGTGGGCCAGGCTAATATTTAGATGAGAGCATCCCAGGGAAAACTGGCTGTTTCCGGCAGGCATTGGATCTGGATAAATGCTGCTGGCAGAGTCCAGGCTGGAAATTGCTGCTTTTCAGATGAAGCGAGTCTCGTATCCCAGCAACTTCTGTTCTTTAAAAGGTTGTTGTGAGAGGGACGAGCATGGGGAACCTGGCCAGGCTCCACCCTCGCCTGCATACTCTGCTCCCTCACTTGCCGCTTCGGCTGGGTCCAGCATTTGCTTCGTAATCTGCATCTAGGATTTTGTAAACTGAAAGATTCTCTGGTAATTCCTGCAGCAAAGTTATTACTAAAACAGAATAACTCTGTGGGAATGGAGTCTCTTCAGTTGCGTACTGATTTCTCAAGCACTCACAGCTTTCTTTGTACGAGCACTGTGGTGACAGATGTGGACTTGGTGATCCAGTGATAAACCAAGTATCATGGCTGATCTGTAAATGGGACCATGCTCTCAGTGTAGTGAATGAATTTAGCCCTTGGTGATCTAGATGAGATTTAAAAATACCTTGGCTCAATTTGGTAGGTTCATGTTCCTGTCATAGCTGCTTGCTGTCATCTGCCTGTATGCACTTCTCTTGCTGGAAGAAGCCATCAGTGAGCACAATTGAGGGAATTTGGGCAGTTGTATTAGGGGATTGGGGTAGGGTCGGGTGGAAAGCTGAGGCAGTGTGTAGAAGAGACCTTTGTGATGGATGTCCAGTTCTTCTATGGTCTTTCACAGGGAAACCTTTAGTTTTCTCTTCCTTTTTTAAGGTTGCAATTGCCTGTCACTACAGAATAGCAACAAAGGACAAGAAAACAATCTTGGCAACACCCGAAGTGTTACTGGGTCTCCTGCCAGGGGCAGGGGGTACTCAGAGGCTGCCAAAGATGGTAAGTAAGAGAAAAACTTTACTTGATAATCCCTTCTGGTGCGTGGCATGCTCCCATTCTGAAATCACATTTCTGCTCTTCCAGGTGGGACTTCCTGCTGCCTTTGATATGATGCTAACTGGAAGGAGCATCCGTGCTGACAGAGCAAAGAAGATGGGTCTGGTTGACCAGTTGGTGGACCCACTAGGTCAGACATGATGCCTCTCATGAGTTTCGTGATCTGCTGTCTGTCGGTTTACCTCTCCACCTTACTGAAATGGGTGAAGAAGCCATTGATGCAGCCAGCAGTCTAGTAGGGGCAAAGCATATGGACTGCAAAGTCCTTAGCATGCTCTGCATACAATCTCCATTCCCACCTCAGAAGCATGTGCATGGGGACCTTGAATGGGTCTTGAAATGTCAGGCTTCTGCTAAAGCTAAGTGAATAGGGAAAGGTTAGCATAGAGGGCAGGCCTGCTGGCTCTCTTGCATAAGCTAATTATACAGATAAGAACCTGCATTCCTCATTTATCATGTCAGAGAGACAGATTGCAACCTGTAATGAAAGGAGACTAGATGACCAATGTCTACATTTATGCAGCCTGCAGATGTTAATCTCTGTGACAAGATCTTGAGAGGAGGCCAACCCCTATGGCTTAGGAGCTCTGAATTGCCAACTGACTTTCAGTTGGATGGAGAAATTCCTTGCAAGCTGCAGACTTCCAAGTGCTGAGTGGGCTAGTGAATAATTTCTTGCTTCTGCTGTTCCTTCACTAGGACAGCTTCAGTGGAAGGTGACTAAATGGAGGGGCAGAGCCTCCACAGCCTCCTCCAAAAGGTCTGAGCAGCTGCAACCCGGAGTTAGAATGGAAGCCAAGATGCCAGCTAGCAGTGCCACATAGTTGCAGGATGCTGAGCTTAGTTTCCCTAGGCAGAGCATGGCCAGAGTACCCTGGTGGCTTAGCTCCTGAAGTTGAAGGAAATAAAAGAAACAAAAAGAAAAGGTGCTGCTGCCTACCCTGAGACATGCAAGGGAAGCCCTTGTGTCTGTTCGGTCTCCCATGCCAGTATTCAGCTGGATGAGATAGCCTCAGCTGTATTCTCGCTTATAAAACAGATCAGTGGTACCCAGGCTTGAGTTAAAATTGCCTGAATAAACTTCACTGCTGTGTATTTGCTTAAATGTGAATTTGCTTTTAAGAGCCAGCAAATGTGGCTTTTTATACTATTGATTACACTGGCTTGCTTAAAGGAAACCCAAACTTTCCGAAGGGCTGTTGGGAATCCTAGCTCAGACCAGATAAGCACATAGGAGGAGCACACAAAAAAACAAATTATATGCAAGCATTAGAGGCGTTCCTTGTTCATTCAAATAGCAGCCAGTGCCAGAAGGCTTTCTGCTGAGTATTCAAGTTCATTCTCAATGTCTGGGGGAAAGCAGCTTGAACCAGGGTGATGCTTTAACTGATTATAGAAAGCTTTGAAGGAGAGAGACAACATTAATCAGGAGGCAATTTCACAGGGTGCAATCAGTCCTCCTTCAGTAGGGAGCTCTGCAGCATTCTCTTGATGTATTTACTACTGTGCCCAGATCTAATTCTGGCATGTGGCATTTATATAAGAAAGCAGATGCAAGTCGACAGCTTGGAGCTCCCGGGTTAGGGCACTACAAATTGTTGAGGGGTAACTGCAGGTAAAGTAAACCACGTATGTGGGTTTGACCACCTTGCCTGAATAGTTCTTATAGCTCAGACTTACACATAAACAGCTCTCTTCAGCTGTAGTATCAAAGTCCAGCGTTTGTTGGCATGGAACACCTAAGCTAGTGGAAAGAGAAAATCAGGTATTCACATCTTATAGCACATCAGATCGCTAAAGCTGAAGATCTCAGACATGTTGCATTGAAGTGGTGGGAAAAGAATTTAGAAGCTAGTAAGGTTTGAGCTCAGAAATTCCAAATGCTCTCAAACTTCCCACAAATTCTCTAAAATCCACTGGTCATTGCTGAAATGTAGGTTATGCAGCAGGTCTCGGTTAAGTTTTCTGTGCTGCCTGTAAAATGAAATACACTGTTTTGTTTGGACTGTTTTCCCCTAGACTGGCTCTGAACATACTGCCAGGGCATGAGTGACACTTCCTAACAGTGAGCTTTCATGATCTCATCAAAATGTACATACTCCTTTATTTGCTTCGTCCTGAGAGACCCTCCAGCAGGCAGCAGCGTCTGGGGTCTGCTGAGTACACGCTCTCAAGATTTTATGCAAAGAGAGGTGAAATCTTAAAGTTGAAGACCTCAGCTCTTGGTGGAGGGAGAGAGTAGTGGGAGGTGAAAGAGGAGGGGGTTTCTGTTTTGTTTCTGTTTTTTAACTGCCTCCTCTGTCAGGGAGTAGTTGTTTGCTGTGATGTTTCCTTAGCTCTGAGGACTCTGTGCCGCATCTGGGTGTGGTTGGAGCAGCTTATAGCGAAAGTTAATGAGGTTGCCCAGCTGTGTGAGTACAGAGTTGTAACCTCATCACATTGGTTCTGCTAGTTCAGGGGCAGCCCAGGGCTGCACATTTAGCTGCAGGCTCCTTATGGTGGCCCTGTCCAGAATCACTGGGCATTGCTCTTTCATTAATGACTCACTGTGTTTGCCTCTAGAAACTTTACACAACTGCCTTTTCAGCCCTATACTCTATCCACCTGTACTGATGATACAGGTTCTGGGCTTGGAAATTGTGCAACCCACCCTCGGAGATTGCTGAAACTCATTTTGTGGTGGCTTGCTTCATTGCTTGTGGGACAGCGTTAAGCTAGGCTAGGTCTTACTGTGTGTTGCACTAGCTAAAGCAAGTGAGAGATTTCCTGCACCTGAGATCCAAGGTTGAGGTTTCGTTGGACATCAGCTCCAGTCTAGGCAATTTTCAGGGACACAGTGCTTCGTAACTGTTGTCTAATAGCAGCAGCGTTGGTACAATGTAGTTGTGCAGACTTTCCATACCACATAAGAAAGGAGAGGTGCAACAAGAGGGAGGGGAGGCAGAACACTTAAGTTCTGTTGAGATACAAGAGTGCCTGTAATTATGCAAAGTAAAAGGTTGAGGAATAAAGGGCACAATTTGCAAAAAGATGGTCAGGTGCTGAAACAGGGCTCAAGAGGTGATGGGACCTCCATCCTTGGAGGTGTTGAGAAACTGGCAGAACGTGTCCCTGAGCAACCTGATCTAATTCCAGAGCTGGATTTAACTTTCAACTTGGCCCCACTTTGAGCAGCGGGTCAGACTGGCTGGCCTCCCGTGTCCCCTTCCAACCAAAGGTATTCCATGGTTTTGTGAAAGTAGGGCTGATGTTTAAGTGGCATACTGCTGTCTGCTCCCACTGGGAGCTGGCGTTTTGACATTTCTATATAATGCCGTGTATATTAAACACCTTGGGGCCTTCGTATAGTTCCTCGTTGAGCCTTTCCATCATTGTTCATAATCAAAAGTCAAACAGGTGGGGAGAATACCGTTGTAGCAGTTCAAAAGAACTTCATGTTCCTGTCTCATCCTTGCTTCTCTACAGCGTCATCTGCCAGTGATATCTTCTGCTGCATTTCCTCAAGACTTCTTTTTTATTTACAGGGCCAGGTCTGAAGACTCCAGAAGCACGAACAATTGAGTACTTGGAGGAGGTAGCAGTTGGCTTTGCCAGAGGACTAGCCAACAAGACTGTGTCAGCCAAAAGACCGAAAGGGCTAGTGCAGAGTAAGTCTATGGGCATCATGGCCAGGTCCCAAGGGACTGTAGTGGATGTGTCCAAAGAAAGGCAAGGCAGCTGGTGAAGGGTCTGGAGCACAAGTCTGATGGGGAGCAGCTGAGGGAGCTGGGGGGGTTTGGTCTGGAGAAAAGGAGGCTGAGGGGAGACCTTACCGCTCTCTACAACGACCTGAAAGGAGGTTGTAGCAGGGTGGAGGTCAGTCTCTTCTCTTAGATAACGAGCGATAGGACAAGAGGAAATGGCCTCAAGTTGCGCCAGGGGAGGTTTAGATTGGATATTGGGAAAAAATTCTTACCAAAAGGGTTGTCAGGCACTGGCACAGGCTGCCCAGGGAAGTGGTGGAGTCCCCATCCCTGGAGGTATTTAAAAGCCGTGTAGATGTGGTGCTGAGGGCCATGGGTTAGTGGTGGGCTTGGCAGTGCCAGGTTAACGGTTGGACTTGATGATCCTAAGGGCCTTTTCCAACCTAAACGATTCTATGATAATCCAGCTGGGCCTCTCATGTTTGTGCTCCTACTTAATTCCATTTTGAAAACAAAGTTGTTTCATGTTGTAATTGTCTCTTGAGCCAGATGAGTTAGGAGGATACTTCAGCCCTAAATGAGGCTTGTTTGTGGAACAAACCATAGAAACCCTTCTGAGCAGACTGTGCTACCTGTGGCTGAGTTTCAGGTGCATGTTTCTATTGCAGATATGCAACATTCACGTCTATACTCTAACTTTCCGGTTAATCATTTAAAGGCTGATTGTGCATGTAGCGCTGTGCTGAGACATGTTTTGTCCCATCTTGCAGAGATAACAGACTATGCCATGGCTATTCCATTTGTGAGGCAGCAAGTCTACAAGACAGTGGAGCGCAAAGTTCAGAAGCAAACCAAAGGACTCTACCCTGCTCCACTAAAGATCATTGAGGTAACCCCCACTGCAAGGCATAAGAAACTGCAGTGAAGGTGGATCTGTGGGATAACGCAGCAACAGACAGGGAAGGTGGTTCCTTCCTCTGAGTCCAGCCATACATCCTGATCTTCACAGAAGATCAGTCTTGACGAGTGCCAGCTGTGTGGTGTATCGAGCAAGCATGGTAAAATTCAGCATAGCTTCCCAGAATATGATCACCAATTTTTGTGATACTGGTGCCAGTAAGGGGTAGATCAAGAATCCCAACTGAGGGAAGGCTTAGCTGGAATACTTCGTCCATGAAACTTTCAGCTGCAGTTTTTTCCACGTTTGCTATACAGTTTCTAAAGAGTTGGGTGAACATGTTTGACGCTAGGAAAACATAAATTGCTGTTTTCATAGCACTAACCACACAATACTTTAAAAGTTAGTCCCCTGAGTTTCGCAGGCATTGTACTACTTACAGACTCTGTCCATGGTTGAGTCCTTATTTTGAAACAACTTTTCACTATTTAAGTTGTTGCCAAGACTTCCCTAAACCCTATGAATGCCCCCGCCTCTGACTCTGAGAGCAGTGACATTACAGGAGCACAGTCCTACTGAAAACAATTCCTGAAACCACAAGGTATGTGTAAAAGTTAACCTGATGGAAAACTCCTTGCCATCGTAGCTATTCTGTGCTAGAAGGACAAGGTAATAGCTCTGCTTTGAACAGCATGGACAGGACCCAGAGAGTATGAAGTGTGCCTTGAATATTGGGGAGGGGTCACTTGAGAAAACAGGAGATGGAGCTGGACAAGTAATCTCGTTAAAGCGTAGATGTTGGCAGGCATGACTTAACAGTGACATATCTTTATTGTTGTTCTTTGACTAGGTTGTAAAGACTGGTCTTGATCAGGGGCGTGACGCTGGATACCTCACTGAATCCCAGGTAAGGAGATTAGATCCCTGGTAGTAATCAGTAAATTGTGTAGTCAGGCGGAATTTGTGTTTACACACAAAGGATAATATTCATCACAGTGGGGAATAACCAGATGGAGTTCACCGATCTGGGTTTCACAGAGCAGGACTTTGATTTCTCTGTGTGTCTGAGCACTGTTTGCTTTTCCTGATTGTCACGTGGGATGCGTAACCTGGAGGTGTGACTGTAGTGCTCTCAGTCTCATCAGTGTTTCCAGGCAATTTGGTGCAAACAAGTTATTTCCTCCAAGAATTAACTTTCATTTTTACCAGTGTTCTGTTTGTCACCTTTTTTCACTGTCATCTTTGTTCAGGCTGTTGATTCTCCGTTACTGTTGTTTTGTTTGTCCTGTTTTCTAGTCTAGATACTTTGTGCTGGTCCTTTTTCACCCATTGATAACTTTGGGTGACTCTGAAAATTAGGTGGCTTTTTTCAGTAGTAGTTTCTCACCCAGAACAGGACTTCTCTTTCCTTATCCTTTGCTCAAACTAACTTATTTAGTAGCCATTCCAGTCAGCGTACTGGCTAGTACTGGTCATTTAGAGGGACCTCAACAGACCAGAGAACTGGGCAGATAGGAACCTCATGAAGTTCAGCAAAGGGAAACACCAAGTGCTGCGCTTGGGGAAGAATAACCCCATGCACTGGAACAGGCTGGGAGCCAGCTGACTGGAGAGCAGCCAGCAAAGGGCCGCAGGGATGATTAAAGGCCTGGAGCATCTGACACCCAAGGAGAAGCTGGGAGACCTGGGACAGGAGAAGAGAAGGCTCAAGGGGGATCTTATCAAAGTGTATAAATACATGATAGGAGGCAGTAAAGAAAGCATAGTTACACTCTTCTCATTGGTATCCAGTGGCAGAATAAGAGGTAATGGGCACAAACTGAAATGGGAAATTCCACTTCAATATGCAAACCAAATCTTTTACTGTAAAGGTGATTGAACACTGGAACAGATTGCCCAGCGAGACTGTGAAGTCTCACCCCATGGCAATACTCAAAACCCAACCAGACACAGCCTGCAATGGCATTGGAGAAGACAAACTCCGGAGGTCTCTTCCAACCTCAACTATTCAGTGGTTCTGTGATTCTGTGAAACGAGGCTCTATTTCATTCTTTTCCCTTCAGTTCTTTAGTTTCCTGGCACATCAGTTGAGTTTAGCAACAGTAATGACTTAAGGGTAGTCAAGTCTTTTGCATTTTAAGGCCCAGAAGACTTCCCCTCTAGTTCTGCTTGCTGCTTTCCCCTTCGTAGGTCCAGCCATTGGGGAAACTGAGCAGATATTAGAATCCTAGAAGAGGTATCCTATTGCAGAGGTGTAGGTACACACACGTGTGTTCACAAACACGGAGTAAACGTGCGGCTGACCGCACAGACAGCGCAGTGCCTTTACTGGTGACACCCACATAAACACAAACCACTCGCAGACACGGCCAATGTGGATGATTGCTGAGCAGAATTGAAGTTCACGTGCAGCAGTAAGTACACACACCCCCCACGCACACCCCTTTAGTAGCTGGCTGTAGATGTTTCTTCTGTCAGTTGGTTGGCCACAGGGCCCAGTCTGACCAGCTGCTGGCACGTGGACCTCATGTCCTAAATGCCATCCAGTCCTGCTTGAGGTTTGCAAGTGACACACTCGGGGAAATAGGAATAGAGTTTAACATGGAGGTAGGGCAAACTGGTGGGCAGGTCCAGGGCTTGAGCAGGCAAGCGTACTCATCAGCAGCTTGCTTATGCGTGACCCTTTTATTCCATACACACACAGAGTCTTTGTTTTCCCATACTTGTTCATCCTCAGCCATCTTGATCCCTCCCTTTCTCTGCTCTTGTCTCTGCCTTAATAAACCTGCTGCTAATTAGTTTTTCCTCACTGATCCCAGTTTTGCTACACCTGTACTCAAATTTGTTATTTCTGGTGCTGAATTCTGACTGTGCACAGTGTCACTGGTGTGGTTCCCTGGGCACTGCTGGCTCTGGACGACCTGACTGCCCAGAAGACCCACAACACTCCCATCTGATTACCTCTACATTTGGGTCATCTCTCACACCATTGCCCCTTAACCGCCGGTGAAATCCATCTGTCCCCCACAGTACTGTGTGTAACTTTCACCAGCTTCTCACGCTGCTGTCTGTCACATACCACAGTCTTTCCTGCTGTGCTTACTAGCTCCTTTTGTTCTCTTCTGGTGACAAGGTCCTGGTCTGAGATGTAGCTGGCTGCCTCCTACCTTAGCAGTGACCTCCTGGGTATACCCCATCTGTTCTGATTGTGCATTCCACCCACGTTTGGTCTGGTGCTGAATAAAAGCCTTGGGATACTCTGTTCCTTACAGAAAAGAATGGATGTTTTTTTCCTGAGAATAGCAGCAGGATGGAGATCTTCCCAGAACCCTCTAAAGAATAATAAGTGTCAGTGTCATGTCTTTTTTTAATGCCTCCCTCTTCCCCCTGGGGTAGGAGACTTGCAGATTCTCTTCCAGACTTTGTGTTTCTGATATTTTAACAAGCCTCTAACTCACAGGGCAGTGGTGAAAGAAGATAAAACCTGCTCTAAACTACATTGCATTGGTGGCTTTCCTTAGCTGACTTGGCTCAGACATCATTAGTTTTCTGTCGCTTTACACTGTCTTTTGTCTTCCTGACTGCTTTCCTGTTTCATGCTGAGTGCTGGGAGGTTATGCTGGCCTTAGATTTTGTTGGCTGTCTATGATCCTCTGAAAATAGTACCAGGCTACTGCTGTCAGTGAGAATTGGCTTGTTCAAAGATTTACTTTTTTTTTCTCCAAGCCTGAGGGCAGGGCCCTTTTTACCTGGAAGCCACTGGGGCAATGGCCCTGGCCAGTGCAGGATGTACATGGGGGAGAGAGGGTCCCATGTCAGTGAAATGCGGTCCTGCCACTGGGGAAGAAGTGGCTCCTGCGTTGGTCTCCTAGGATCCTGCAGCTGCTGGCTGGCCGAGGCAGCCGGGTCGCTTCTGGCTTACCATCACGCCGGTGAACTGCCGGGGAATGCTCCTCCCAGAGCTGTGCTGGGAGGGTGGAAATGAGCTGTGAATGATTCAATGGATAGGAAGGAGATGGACAGGGAAACACTGTGGCTGCTCCTGTTCCCTGACAGAACCCCTGCCCCTCCAGACATGCATGGTAGAGGTACACACTCCTTCAGATGCTTTAAATTATATTGTTCATGGGAGAGGACAGGGAACAAGCGGTTTCCTACTGCTTTCTGGCAGCCCGTATGGGAGGCAGTGGTGCAAAGTGGGCTGTGCTTATCACAGAAGGTGCCTCTCTGCAGAGGATACATATGCCCTGTCCATTCTTCCTTTGCTAACCAGGTTACTAGTCTGTGCAGTTACACAGGTGGCTGCGCTCTCCCCTTGCCGTATTTTTGATGTATGCGTGCTGGAAGCGGGACAGCTGTTGAAATGCCAAACTCTCTGCTTCCCTTTCTTCCAGAGCTTTGGCCAACTTGCAGTGACTAAGGAATCCAAGGCGCTGATGGGGCTTTACCACGGGCAGGTGCACTGCAAGAAGAACAAGTTTGGAACCCCTCAGCGAGAGGTCAAGTAAGTGCAAGTGTGTGATGCCTGAAGGAGCAGTTGCAGGACCTCTGCTAAAAGGCTCTTGGGACCGAGTGGCCTAGGGTCCTGAAAAGCAGTGTAGCAGAGCAGAGAGGTTTCCAGCCTCCAGAAGGCTAATCCTTTGCAGTTTGGAGGTCTCGCCCACAAGTGAAATCTTACGTGACCTCACTAAAAATAGCGCCAAGGTCTGTGCGAGTCTGACAGCAGCAAGGAAAATTGAGCTATTTCTAGCTTTGAATGTGTCTCTTGGTGCTTTTCTGTGCAGGACTCTGGCAGTGCTGGGAGCCGGGCTCATGGGAGCTGGGATCGCACAGGTTTCAGTGGATAAGGGACTGAAGACCATTCTGAAGGACACAACACAGCAAGGCTTGGACAGAGGACAGCAGCAGGTCTTCAAGGGGTACGTGAGTTAAAAGGAATTTGCTTGGGATGGGATGCCGCTGCCTTTGATCAAAATACTCCTCTGCTCTCAGGCAGTCAGGAACTCCTGACACCTCTGTTCCTTTGGAGTCGTCTGCCATCAGATGTCACAGAAATGCTTTCTTTTAAGGTTGCCCTACGCAATATGCTGGGATATTGCTATGAAATAGGCCCAGTGTATTCAGCCTTAGCTCCTTAGGTAGGTAGATGACCTAACAGATGATTGCTTTTGCTTTTAGCTTTAGCAGTAGCTTATAGAGCTGAGGGGGAAGGGAGTAATCCTGGCTGCCTAAAGGCCCATGTCAGAGAGGCATTGGGTGAGACTTCTGAAAAGCTGGATTTCTTTCCCCTGTCCTGGCTCAGCAGTAATAGTGCTCAGCTGTGCATCGTCAGGAGTGTCAGCGATTGACCTTCAAACTAAGGCACCAGCTGAGTTGTGTGAGCTCTCCTTTTTCCTGATGGAAGGAGGGGCCAGTACGCAGAGTTACAGTCCTGCTGGATTGGAGATGGTGTTCTGAGTCCTGGCTCCAGGAGGGAGGGATGCCCTTGGTGTTGTGGTGCACCTCCAGCAGTCTGGGCTGGCCTGCTGAGGAGCTCTGACAGAGCTGTTCTTCCCTAGGCTGAACAGCAAGGTGAAGAAGAAGGCTCTGACATCATTCGAGAGGGACTCCATTCTCAGCAACCTTACAAGCCAGCTGGACTACAAGGACTTTGAGAAGGCAGACATGGTGATCGAGGCTGTGTTCGAGGACATTAGCATCAAGCATAAAGTGCTGAAGGAAGTGGAGGCCGTGAGTATCAGTCCTGAGCAGCTTGTGCTAGATGTGGCCCCTGTGCAGTGGAGACTCAGGGTGTCCTGTCCTGTGCCGCTGGGTTTGTGGCAACTCCTTTGTGCTGTGGTTTGGTGCTTGGTGCAAGTTATTTGTGTCAGTACGTGGGTGACTGTCGAGGACAGCCTTCCTATTCACTGAGGATATTTACTGTTCAATAAGGAGTTGTACTTCTTAGCTGAATGGGGCAGTTCTGACATCCTCTGATGCCTGGGAGCCACTCCAAAAAAACTTGCATTTGTCTGAGCACATTGATGTGACAGTAACGTCTTTTGGTATCTCCACAACGTAGATTCCTTTACCTCCTGTCCCTAGCTTGCGGCCACTGCTCTTTTCTGTTCAAGAGCATGCTTGGGGAAATAACTGTATGGTAAAGGAGCTGGTCTGTGCACCTTTCTGAAGTCCTTCCCTGCAGTGTCTAATGTGGCTGCAGCAGTCTGGCAGAAACCTGGGGCTCTGAGACTAATGTTGCAGACCTGGGGAGAGTTCAGAGGAAGTCAGATCTGGTTCACGTGGGGTGATGCTTTAGATTTAGTTTCCAATGCTGTCTGCCCTGACAGAGAAAATCAAGTTTGCCTGGTTTGTCAGGATCACCAGGTACTGGTACCGTTCTTGCAGGGCTCTGCACAACACCCGTCTGAATTTGACTCTGGAGCATGTGCATTTACACTGTCTCTTCCGCCCCCTGCCACAGGTGATCCCTGCCCACTGTATCTTTGCCAGTAACACGTCTGCCCTCCCAATCAGCCAAATTGCTGCTGTCAGCAAGAGGCCAGAGAAGGTGAGTACCCGGTGCCACATGCCTGCTTTGAGTCTGCCCTGCACTGAGCTGCCTGTTAGCAGCAAACTGGCTTTGCTGTAGGTGAGCACTGGGATCTTCTGCTTCCTCCTCAGAACATGAAACAGCTCATCCTCTGTCCCCAGTGCAAGCTTTGAACAAAGAGCTTGTGATCTTTGGACAGGTAGGAGGGGGATGAAGGTAGACTCACCCCAAGCGTGATGTTGGCGAGGCAGGGTGCAGTAGGGAGGTCAGCGCACTTCAGGAAACCTTAATGCACATCGGGATAGAGAAGCTGTGGAAGGACTCGAGCTGAGAGAATTCCAGCCAAGAAGACTTCAGTCATTTTGATAAACTGATTAGACATAGGAGTGACTTGCCATGATGGGAAAATGCCTTCTCCTTCCTGGAGAAGGCACTAGCCTAGCATCAAAAAGGGAAGAAAAGTCAGTGCCTGGAAGCTGAACTCAGAGGTGCTGAAACTGAAGCCTTGGTCAGCCATGGGATTAGCTCCTGAGGAGGTGGTGGGCTTTTCTTTCTGGCTCCAGATGATCCATGTGAACAGGGTACCAAAAGCAACATAGCAGCTTGTGGCAGAGGTCTGGAGCAGAGGACTTCCTCATCCCTTTGCTTGGAGTCTAACCAGCATATAAAGTAACTGCATCCTCATCCCTTAGCCCAGGCCAGCACAGCTGAGTAGGAACACTGCTTCACGGATGTGCTCGGTGGAGTTACCATCTGAGAGGTGTGAACACGCTGGATTGGGAGTCAGCTGCATGCTGTTTGTCATTGCTGTCTGGGGCTGCCAAGGGTGCCCATGATAGCTGCTGGCTTGAGGCTGGCAGATCCGACACAGGCCCTGCAGAAGACCTACACCCTTCAGAGAGCAGCAGCAGGAGACCAGACGTGACACTACAGTGTCTGAAGCAGCACGAGGGATCTCCAGGACAAGGTGGAGTCACCTCCCGAGGACTAAGCATTGGTCTAGGGTGGCGTTGATATAAAAAGGGGGGAAACGCTTTCCCCTCGTTTGAGGAATCTGCTTTGCCTGCCTGGGGCTGCAGAAAATGCAGGGAAGAGTGAGCAGTTCCCTTGTGAGATAATCACGTCTCCCTCTCTAAAACGTGTGGGATGGGGAGGCAGTAGTGTCTTGAGGAGAAGGAGAGGGAAGCTCTGGAGCTCAGTTGGAAAGTGTTGCACAAATGCAAAACCACAGGTACCTTTGGCTGGTTCCCTAAACTCCTACGAGCCTCTTGAGCCTGCCCAGGGCAGTGCATTGCCTCGGCTGCTTGTCTTCCTGCAGAAGTTCTGTGGACATCTGCAAAGATTGTAGAGTAAGAGCATGCGTCCCAACTGTTGGAGGTTCCTGTGACCTTCATGAGCCTCTTCCTGGTTTCCCGTCGGACCTTAGTTGCATCGGAAATGCCAACTGAGTCTTATTTGTTCATACTTGCAAATAACATCCTCTTGCTGTATAAATTGCCTGTATAATGGCTCTTTATGGGGAAACTAATAGGAAGTCAGTTAACTGATTAGTGTATTTTCTTTAATTAGTTTTGCAGTCTGCAACTCTCCTGCGAGGTGCCTCTGACTTACACAGATCTTAGTGCCAAATGTAGCTTCCAGGAGGCATGAAGGTGACATGCTGATTACATGGTCGTGTTAAGAAAGTGAGGCACGCAGCGACTAATCTCCACCACTTAAATGCTGTTCCCAGAGGAAGGCTGCACTTGCCTCTGTAATTAGTTTCTGGAAATGTGCCTTGTCCTTAAATTCACTTCATCACCAAAAAAGAAACAAAACATTCGCCAGCAGAACACAGGGACTCTGCTCAACGTCTGTCTGTGTGACTGCTGTTCCACTCTCAAAGTCCAGAAGAAGCCCTACCCGGGTGTGTGGCTGCCCTACCAGCTCAGGTAGTTCCTGCAGATCACACAGCGCCTGTAATTTGCCTGGGGACTGAGCGTGGCTAAGATTCCCAGATGAGTTTTGCCACCAGACTAGTTTTAACAAGTAGAGAGCTGTGCAGCACGCTTGGTCCTGTAAGCATTATCCCTAATCCTCACTGAGGCCAGAGGTGTGGGGCATGTGCTGTCTCCTTGGAAAAGCCAAGGAGAGAAAGGGTGTTGGAGAGCAGCCCAGTCAGAGAGGGATACAGTAGAGTGTGTGGCTGAAAGGACAGTTCGCTGTTGGTGTGGGTCCTGCAGCCCATGCCCATACTGGCCTCCTTCCCTCTGCAGTTGGGCACTTGACTTGCCCAGTAGAGTACTCTGGGAGCCAAAGTCTGTCTTAACGCTGAGCTCTCCCTTCTGCCTAGGTGATCGGGATGCACTACTTCTCCCCTGTTGACAAAATGCAGCTGCTGGAAATCATCACCACGGACAAAACATCCCAGGACACGGCTGCTTCCGCTGTTGCTGTTGGCCTCAAACAGGGCAAAATTGTCATTGTGGTAAAGGTGAGGGAACGCTGCACAAAATATGAGCTGAGATAGTAAATAAAAGGGCAGGCTTGTGCACTGAGAGAAGGCTGAAACATGGCAGAGATTACGTTGGCATTAGCTACTCATACCGAGAAGTACAGCCAGAGGTTAGAAGGTGGTGGATGCCCAGGTGATCCCTCAAGTGTCCTGTGGAGCAGCCGTGGAAGGCCACAAGGCGCAGGTGCAGCCTGATCTGCCAGCACGAGGAGCTGGCAGTCCTGCTCCGGACAGCTTCCAGGAGGCTGAAGTCTGTGATGCCTTCTGAGATGGAGCAGAGTCTGGGCAGGATTCTCACCACCTCTTCTCCCTAGCAAGCTGCAAGGACAGAGGGTCAATGAGCAGTAACCCTCCTCTTGCTGGATTGAAATCTTGTGTGAGAGGTGGCAGAAATACATGTGCAAGTGTGGAGGAAGAGCTATACCAAGCAGAAGGAGAAGACCAAGCACAGCACAGTGAGGCAGCAGTTAAGAGCAAACTGCTGTAGTCTCTAGGAGGAAGCAGCAGAGGCAGAGCCTCAGAAAAGCCATGGGCTTTGAGTGGTTTGTTAGGCTGTCGGCTGCAGTTGAACACACTGCCCTAAACCGGTCTTGTACTCCAGGGTAGAAAGCATCGGTGATGCTGTTTCAGCTGTGCGGGAGGTTCAGCCAGTAGGCTCAGGGCAGTTTGAGTGTATTTTCAGGTTGGTCTTTTCATTGATGTGTAAGGTTGCCAGCAACGCTGAGCAGGTCTCTGCTGTGGTGCTGGAAGGACTGGCTTGTTGAAGAGTGCCCTAGGCATCTCTGGAGGCCAGTGGAGATACAGTGCTGCTTCTCTCATCCTCACATCAGATGCCTCCCTGAATGGCAGCTTGCAGCTAATCTGCTGCTTCCTGACTTTGTGAGCAGTAGCAGA
This sequence comes from Cariama cristata, assembly GCF_000690535.1. Taxonomy (NCBI): domain Eukaryota; kingdom Metazoa; phylum Chordata; class Aves; order Cariamiformes; family Cariamidae; genus Cariama; species Cariama cristata. The sequence continues at coordinate 22,566 of NW_009612305.1, forward strand.
GGTGAAACAACCGGTTTCTGCTTGTTTCACTCGTGCTGAGCACCCCTTCCCTCGTCAGCCTGTTGGGCTTAGTGAAGCGAGGGGACTTCTGCAGCCTGCTTGGGACCTCCAGGCACTATTTCAAATAAAAACGCCCTGGTGGGAACTTCCAGGGCATAAGTTCATGGAAGTCTCCAAACACTGCTGAGCCCTACAGGAGACAGCTATTCTAGCAGTCAAAAACATACTGTTAGAAACGGAGTTCAGTGTGTCTGCCCTGCATGTCAGTGCCTGGGCTGCGAAACGCGGGTTTTGTGCTGCCGAGAGAGGCCGTGCTCCTGCAGTTTGTACTCACCTGCCTTCCTGCTGCGCTCCTCTTCCCTAGGACGGGCCTGGCTTCTACACCACCAGGTGCCTGGGGCCGATGCTGGCAGAAGTGGTCCGAGTTCTCCAGGTGTGTATCCCATCAGCTACGAGCATCTGCCAAATAGTCGTGTAAACTCTGCTTCTTCCTTACCCCTGATCAGGCTGACCCCAGCCCTGGCCGAGAAGGCGAGTGGGTAACCAGCCCCGTGTTTGTGGCTGTCCCCAGCCTGCTCTTGGCTGAGCTGTGCTCTGATGAGACCTGGCGTGGGCAGTGATGAGGCTCTTTCCTCCGCATGCGGCACCAGGAGAGAGTCAGGAGTGGTGCGAGCACGATTATGCTGCTCCTGTCTGAAATCAAACGACTAACGGGGCTGGTCGCAGTCTGAGGCCCCGGATGAGTGGGGGCTTCTTGCCCCCACGCTGGTTTTCCAGGGCACTCACCCAGAGATACCATTGCTTCCCCTTCTGTTCCTGCAGGAGGGTGTTGACCCAAAGAAAATAGATGCCCTCTCTACGGCCTTCGGCTTTCCTGTGGGTGCTGCCACACTGATCGACGAAGTGGGTGTGGATGTGGCCACGCACGTGGCTGAGGACCTCGGCAAGGCCTTTGGCGAGCGCTTCGGAGGAGGCAGCATCGAGTTGTTCAAGCTTATGGTGGAAAAAGGCTTCTTGGGTGAGAGGCTAGACTGTTTTAATCTAACGTGTTTCCCCTTTGTTCAAGGAAAAGCAATTGCATCTATCAGCCTCTTCTGCCTCAGGTGAGAGCAGTCAGAGAACAGCCCTGGGAGTGGGTCGGGAATCCCTCCAAGCTGTACCCTGGGTAGGCCTTTGGCTGCAGCCAGACCTTCCTCTGCAGAAATGGCAACAGCGGGCAAAGATGCTGCCCAGAGCAAAGGCAGTAGGCAAGATCTCATGAACCTCTGCGTGACTCCTTCGTGAAACCTGCACAAGTGTTCTGGGACACGGAGAGCAAGTGGCTGGAAATAAATGTGCTCAAGTGAAACAAGCCCTGACCTGAGCTTCAGAACCTCTGTGCAAGGAGAAATGATGTCTCTGTCTGCATGGTGGAAGTTGTGCCCTGGTGGCACTGGGTGCCAGAGGCAGCTGTGCCTCTGAGCGTGCCGGGACGGAGCAGCGTCCGCCTGCACTTGGACCATGATAGCTCTCACCGTCCAACGACCCTTGCTGTGACCAGACTCCTGGCAGCAGGGGTTGCGCAGGAGATCTTGTCACCTCTATCCCTCGCTCTCAAGGTCTGTGTCTTTTTGCTGCTGTAGCCACAGAAATGGTGGCGTTATTTCACTGTCCTCTGGCCCTAGTGAAGGCATTAGGGCCTGGCACAGTGGCAAGATCTTGCCAAGGAGTCCTGACGTGGGCCCCCTTCCCTCTGTCCTTAGTGAGGCAGCGAACAGGCTTGCTCTGAAGCGCAGATGCTGGGAGGATCTGCTCATGCTAACAGAAGCGGGAGTCACAAGGAGATCAGAGGCGGTGTTGGGAGCAAACGGGACGCATGGCGGGATGTGACTCTTTTTTTTTTTTATCCCTGGCAGGTCGCAAGACAGGGAAAGGCTTTTATGTTTACCAGGAGGGGGTGAAGAACAGGAGCGTGAATTCTGGCATGGATGAGATCTTGGCGCGGTTCAAAGTGCCAGCCAAACCTGAAGTGTAAGTGGCTTGTGCATGCTTGAGCGGTGGTGTGGGCTGGGCTCTGACCCCTGCCCAGCTCCTCCGGCCGGTGAGCAGCAGCACAGGGGCTGCAGCAGGCAGCACGGGAGGACACTGCTGAACACGGAGTCACTCCAGGTGGCATTTGGCTGTTCCCAGCTGGCGCATAGGGCAGCAGGCTGCTGGCTCTGGACAGCCTGTGCTAGCAGGAATTGGGGCATCCTCGAATTTATCAGCATTTGCTTGGGCACCTTTGCAGAAAGCTTTTCTGTGGTGGGGTTTGTCCAGGCAGGCGGGTTGGTGCAGCCCCTGCCATGGCCTTCCTGGCCTTGAAGCTGTGGTTCAGCCTGGCACTGAAACATCTCCTGGAGCAGTTCCCATCTGACCTGATCGAGGCTTTGCCAGTCTTACGTGCCTGCTTCAGGACAAGTCACAGAACTTAGTCCTTATCCTCATGCGGATAGGGACACTCCCAGTGAGAAACCTTTCTCTGCCCCTGGCCTGGCACTGTCTCCCATCTGTGCTGGCTTCACGTGCTCCTCCATCCGGCTCCTGTTACCTCCACAGCCCTTACAGACTCTTTCCTTGCAGCTGCACTGATGAGGACATCCAGATGCGCTTGGTGACAAGGTTTGTGAACGAGGCAGCCATGTGCCTGCAGGAAGGGATCCTCAGCAACCCCCTGGAGGGAGATATTGGTGCTGTGTTCGGCTTGGGCTTCCCGCCATGCCTGGGAGGTAGGTGGTTTCAGCTGGGGTTTGGGCTAGGCTGCATGACTTGGCTCGAAAACTTCGTAGTGGGCTTGCCTAGTGGGCTCTAGCCACCAGAGGTGAGTCAGCTGTTAAGGCCAGGTTTGAGCTGCAGTCTGACAAGCCTGAGTGTCCTTCTCCCACGTAAAGCCGGAGCCAGAGAGGTTGCTCCAGTGTTCCCACCCTACGAGAGGTGGCAGTGAGCCTGAGAGCTGCTGTGAGATGTTTCTGCCAGGAGCCTGTGGAGTTCCTCTGCTGGTACAGCTGTTTGACAGAGCCGTGGCTGGTGGGGATCAAGGGACTCTAACCAGGTCTGAATCGGAAGGCAGAGCCCTGCAGGCCCCAGCCTTACCAGCACTTCCCCTGAGAACTTCAAAGGAAGAGCTTTTACCATGCCTGATAGTCATGGGGGTGTAGGTGGGATGGGAGACTTGCAAAGGCCCTACGTTTTTAAGAAATCCCTGGGTTGCTTTTGTGCAGCCTTATGGTGCTTAGTGAAAAACGAGGCTCTGGTATCTTATCTCTTGCCACTGCTACTTGCCTGGGTGGGCAGGCAGGCTGTCTTGCAGCACTTCTGGAAACCTGGTCTCATGCTGCACATAGAGTTGAGAAATGGTGCCCAAGGACCCACTGGTCCCCCCGTGCCCTCGCATGGCACAGATAAAGCTGAGTTGATACCCTCAGCCATGGTGCACGGCACTTTTCAGGCCAAGGTACTTGCTGGGCCCAGCCAAGAGCGCAGGCAGAGTTCTCCTGGACCCATCTGCAACCTGGCTGGGTGGCCGTGGCCTGGGCAGTGGATGAGGCACGAGCTGAGGTTTGGGTCACAACTGAAGGATACTGAGGGCCCTTGGGCATGAGGTAGCGCTTCTGCCGAGTACCTAGCACTTTCCCTCCTTGAGGTAAGCTCAGACTAAGGGAGCAGTCCTGATTATCTGTGCCCCAGCTTGTCCCCAGCAATCGAGTCTGCCTCCGCTCAGCGCAGGTGGGCAGGCAGAGAGGAGGGTCCTGCCTTGCCCTGCCGAGGGACTGGGGGTCTCTTTTGGAGAAGGATGTCTTGGCCGAATCCAGCGCTCTCACCCTTCCAGGCACCTTGGTGCTTCTCGCTTCCTTGACACAGACGTGTCCCCTGTCCCCACCAGGTCCCTTCAGGTACGCGGACTCGTACGGAGCCAAGCAGCTGGTGGACAAGTTGCGGAAGTACGAGGCCGTCTATGGCAGACACGCCGTGCCAGCTGCTGCTGGACTACGCCAACAGCCCAAGCAAGAAATTCCACCAGTGAGCGTGGCCCGACGCCGCCCACCCGTGACGCACCGACAGCTCGAACCAGGGCCACCGGCTCTCCAGCAACACCCCATTCTCTGTAGGCTAATCTGCGAAGCACCCGGGGGAGGGAAGGAGGATGGCTGCGGGTCGCCGCATG
>NW_009612305.1:26758-27866 GCF_000690535.1 Cariama cristata
CCTTATGAGCTCCTGCCTGTTGGGCACGTCCGTCCCCTGCCAGCGTGGGCCTGGTGGCTGCTTGCTGGACGAGAATTTCTTCTGCGTTCACCTCCATGCTGCAACCTCCAGAGCTGCTGGTCTGGCAGGCAGCATCCAGCACACGGCTGGCCCCGAGGCCTTGCCTTTCCATAAAGCTCCAGCAAAATAAATCCCCCTCTCCTGGGTTTGGACTCTACGCCTGCTTCTCCTCCTGTGTCGCTGGGGCAGCGGCCTCTGGGCACCGAGGAAGGGAACTGGTGGAGTTGGAAATAAAGCGTTCAGGCAATCCTCTGGGGTTCTCTCCCTGCTTGCCGGCTGAGAGACCCACAAAGGGGCTGCTGGCGGGTGCTGGGGGGGGGGGGGAGGCTGGCGGCAGTGCAGAACAAAGACCGGCTCTGTCACCTCTGCCATCAATCAGGGTCTGTGAGGAGCCTCCAGCTCTTTTGTCTGGCCCCGAGCGCTGCCACCGGGGTTATCCTGGCAGATGGACCCGCCTGTAATTGCAAATCAAGCAGCCAAAGGCCAGAAGGGTCCCCCGTGGGGAGAGCTCAGTTTAAACTAAAAGGCTTTAAATCTCTGAGCACCTGTCACTAATTTCAGAGCTGGCCTGGCCTCCGCCTCCCGTGCCGTGCTTCCCCAGGCGCCAGCCTTCCTCCTGTGCCCTGGCAGGGCTCAGGCCGGGACCAGGGTGATGCTGCTCTTTCCATGTCACGTCTCTGCTTGTTTCTCAAAGCTACCAGGACAGAATTGGCCCGAGACATCGTCTCGTCCTGCCTTTGCTGCCTGCTGGGGGGGCATCGGGCTGGGGACCAGTCTTCGGCCCTCCCTGGGGGGATGCAGCAGCCCCCAGGACCCGTCCCCTGCTCTGGGAGCAGGGCTGGATGGCTGCCGCACGAAGCGGCTGTGCTTGCGGGGTCTGAGCTTCGGCCAGGGCAGCCCTGCTCCCCCCGAGGGCTTGGGGAGGTCTGGTCCCAGACCCTCCCAGTGCGGTGGCTCCATCGAGCTCTGTGCAGCGGGGTTTGGGGAGCTTGGGGGGTCTGTGGGGCACCTCACCGTGGGCCCCGGAGAGGGGTGTGCTTGCAGCGGG
>NW_009612305.1:28026-28233 GCF_000690535.1 Cariama cristata
GGGAAGGGGGTGCCAGGATGGGAGTGACCCCCCGGAGCCTCCTTCCCCACCAATGGCCCCTGTCCCCCTCTTCCCCGAGGAAGGGGCTTCTCCTGTGACTCGTTTTATTCCTGTACGTTTATTACGCTAATCCACAAGGATTAAGTTAAACCGGTCAACGCAAACTCCAGTATTTTCCAGCCCCTTTGGGCCAAAATTACCGTCCAG
>NW_009612306.1:0-20682 GCF_000690535.1 Cariama cristata
TTTCAACCCAAACCATTCTATGATTATACGATTCTCTGTGTAGTTATTGATGTTCATTTACTGATAAGTAAGTGTGCAAAGAGAACAAAATATTCTCTTTAAATCCCAGCGTAATTATGTACACTAATGGTGGCAATTCTAATCAGTTCCCAAAAATGGGTAAAGGGGAGAGTTCAGTTTAGAGGTAGGGAGAGGTGGTGGGAAATGCCCTAGGAGCAGCCAGGGTCAGAGATCAAACTGGGCTGAGGTGGGATTATTGTTTTTAATGAGTCTGAATGGATCAGTGTGTCAACATTAACAGGGTGTGCTGCATGAGGATGCAAGGGTCCTCAAACCTGGGTACCCAGCAAGGATGGTCCTTTGTTAATGGAATCATAATGGCAGTTAGAAGCATCAGATGAGCTTTGTGCAGCTCCAGAAGGGAAAGCGTGATGTGAGAATGTGCTTTGCTTGGCAGAAGCTGCTTGTGAAGGTCTGGGCTAAAGAAAATCCTTCTTTTTCACCCAACTCAACATGAGATGTGGGCAATGACTCTTGAGTGTGGGAGGCAGGCTTTGTGCCTGTGCCAGGCTGAGCGGCGTCTTGTTATTTCTCTTTCTATTTGGAATAATATGTGGGTTTGACTTTGATTTCAGTCCAAGTGAGGGCACAGTCCACATTGCGAGTGGGTCATGTTTCAGAGGTGTCAGATAAATATGAAGGACTCCAGGCGTAAAGGTGGAGCTTAACAGTTTGTGTACAAGTGAGCGCACCCTCCAGCCAATTTGTCTCCTTTCTAAATCCTCCTGGGTTGGCCCTGCAGATAAAAATGCCATCTAACTCAAATGAGGGCTTGCTTAAATGACACAAGGCAGACATTCAATTTTAAGAAGCTGGAGCTTTATTTTTGGAATCCTAGAATGTGTACGGAATTTAAAAAGCCTAAAGCTATAATGTTTTACTGCTCCTTTGATAAAATTTATATTTAATCATATCTTAAAAACTGTTCTCATTCTGCCACTTGATGTTACCAACCAAGCGGAACCCATCAATGCAACACTATCTATCAGCCCTTCTTTTATTTCATTCTCCTACAACTCCTTTTTAATGGTACATACGTTAATGAATTACAGTTGAGTTTCTGTGAAGTACAAATGGAAATCGTGCTTGTACCAAAGGTGGGACTCTTACCCACAGGTTTTTCATTACCTGGTTGGAACCAAAATGCTCACTCTGGACTATGTACATTGCAAAATCTCCAACTTGCAGACCAAACTGTCTCCTTTCTTTTGAAGCTGAGTTTTCCAAAAGTTGTGATGAATGGACTTTCTCCATTGTCTTCCAATCTTAATCTAAAACTTTTCATTAACAGGTGGTTTTTAGGAAACCTTTCTAGAAGAGGTAGGAGCGTTGTGTGTCATAACTGGACAGGCCAGGCTGATGAGGATGAGCAACTTGTTGGTAGCTTGGTTGAATTTTCAGTGATGCCCATTTGCTACTGGCAGTTGTAAGATTACACAGGAATTTGTGCAGTGAGATACCTGTCTCTTTATCACATTTGCCTCTTTAAAACAGTAGTTAGACTAATTAAAGTCTCTGCTAAACTCTCCTTCTAGCTACACTTGTTAACTCTGCTGTTGTTGTTGGATGCGTAATGTTGGGGATACATGTTGGCCTTTGTTGATGCATTGCACATGCTAGTTGTGGCAAGAATGAGTTAAATGCATTTCTCTCCATTTTTTTTTCGAGAACTGAAACATGTCCAGCAAAGTTGGTGGTCTCCATAAGAAATTCAAACTCTCTACTGACCAAGTGAAAACACACATGTGCGTGTATCAGGCGTATACATAATCTTGGCTGAAAATCAGCGTCAGTGACAATTTCACTCAGTGAAATCTTAATTTTGATCCCTGCTCTTAAAACTCATGTTTGTCTCAGGAATTTTACTTAGAAGACCTTTTAGCCTTTTAGTACCAGACAGACTTCTCAACTTGTTAATAATTCTCCCTTACAATATGAAGACACTCCATTTTTATTCTTATATAAATTTGAATTAAAATTCACATTTATTCACATGCACATGCCAGAAGGTTTGGGTTTTTTTGTTTTGTTTCTTTCCCTTTTTCTCAGAAGCATGGACCACTGCTGCTAAAAAGACACAGGACTAAATGGACCATTGGTAATCGCACGTGCCAATATCATTCCTTTGTGATAGAAATGATTTGTTCTTATTCTTGATAAACACATAAGTAAAAGCGTAGTCTTTTCATTTCTGTCTCTTTTCCTGGAGGACTGGGGGATCTCCCACTGCTGTCTGTTCTTTTCCTCTGTGTTTTGCAGACAGGGGAATTGCATGCAATACTCAGCTCCACATCCTCTGAAGAGGCAACATTAAAGTCGGCATTTGACTGCACTGAATTTTACAGGATTTTTCTCCCAAGTATGATATTGATATCTTTTAAGTGAATGGAGTAATTGAGGAATCTTTCTCTAAATTATTGACCAGGTGTCTAGAGAAGGGATGAATGAAAAATACCTTTATCCCTGATAAAGGTTCAAGTGAATTGAGTTAATCTTGTGGCTTCTGATGTGACCCTTTCCAGTATTATTTAGGGCAAGCCTTTCTGTGCTAAGACTGTGGAGAGGCTGTGTGCAGGGGCAGAGGAAGGATAGCCTGAATTTTGGTGCTAGGGTCATGAGATGAGATTTTCCATGTTTCTAAATCATTGCTCTATGAAATCAGGAGAGAGATACAGGAGGAGAGAGATGAATTTAAAACATGGTAACTTGGCATTGCTTTGCCTTCCTGTTTGTGGTCTCAGCATTTTGCAATAATAATTACGGCATTTTAGATAGAAAAGTTTAGAGATGAGCAGTTGGAAGAGAGCCCCATTAAAAGACATTAACATCAGCAGGAGCAGAGAGCCCCAGGAAGGTCCAGGCTGGGACAGCAGTGCCAACGTGTTGGCTTGGGGACATTTCTGGTCTGCATGCACCCAGCTCAGAGCTGCTGGGAGAGGCTAATAGCATCTCACCTCACTTCCAGGCTTATTTTTTAGACAGCCTGAATTTATTCTGTAGAAAAAATTAAAAAAGGATAGGGAAAACATGTAAATAGTTTTGTATTTATAGGAAAAGTTCAGAAGGAAGGAAGACACTGTGACAGATTTTCTTCTTCCAGTACTGTCTCCTTGCATCATTTAGGTAAAAGAAGGATACTTTAAATATCTGCTTTTCTGTATATGTAAAATTACTGTGATGACACAAATTTGATCAAATTTGCAAGGATTAAAGCATTTGATCTGCAGAACGCATTCTTTTCCTAAGCATGACAAATGGAAGCAATTTACAGATGGCTTCTGAATATTTTTCTGAAATTATTTTCCTGTTCTGTTTTGGTTTGGTTTTTTCCTTTGGTTTGGTTTTGTTGGGGTTTTTTTCCCCTCTTGTGTGCCACTAGAGACCATCATATTTTTTTGATATTTAAGCAATCATAATGTCAACATAGGGCATTAAAAAAGGATAGTGCACAACTATTGAGTAGCCAAATTATTCATGACTGGTAAAACAAAACAAATAAAGTCAAGCCTGAAGGCATTGAGAAAGAGACTTTTTGCATCCAGCCTTCATATCCCGCAGGGTTTTTTTCTGAGGTTTTGGGTGTGTCTATATTTCCATTATGTTGGGTTTATTTCCCCTCCAAACCCTCCTTTGTATGGCACAAAAATTAGTGTGTACCATCGGAGTACACCCTCCTAAACCTGTTTTTGGTTTAATGCGTTAATGATTTTGTATACATATCTTCAAGGCCAAAAGAAGTGGCAGGGTCTTCTCAAACTTCCAGGTTTTTACATTAAATTAAAATAAATATAGATTTTTACATTTTATCAATTTCTGGTTCTGTGAAGTCTGTCCACTTTTTCACTTTTACAAATTGACTAAGCTTTCTATTTCATTTCTGAGAGGACTTGGGAGATTTGTTGACGAGATGCCTACCTTTGAAGTTCTCTCCCTCCTCTAACACGCTTGTTTGCTGACTCCACTGGTCAGTCTTCAGGGTCATTAATGTTTGGAAATTGTCAATCAAAGAAAAGCTAATAATTTTTCTCCTCTGTCTCTTTATGCTCTGATTTTGGTCCCATCTGGGCTCAGACACTGACTCTCACACATTTGTGTTTTACAAATTTCACCCACACTGCATCCTTGTCCAAGGCTTTTACATTGGTACGAATAAAATGTGATAAATGAGTGTTTGCACACTGTAATAATTGTGTTTTTCTTCTGAGGATGTTACAGAAAAGCTGATTTTGTTAGCATATCTAAAGTGAGATTCCTGATTAAAAACAACAGCACCAGTAGCAGAGCTTAGAGATTTTTTTTTTTTTTTTGAGATGAAATGAATGTATCAGGAATGTCAAAATTAGTTGTAACTTCTTGAATTAAATATTTTTGTTTTTTTCTTGAAAGCATCCACATGTCAAGAACAAAACATGGATATCTTTTCAGTCATGGTTAGGCTTTTCTCTTATGTCCGCAGTACTAATTTGCTGGGAACTTTAAGTAGCAAGAGCTCTTTTCGTTTGATTTAGGATTTTATCAAGACGAGTATGATCCAAATCATGAATCCACAGGTCCCTTGCAGATAAGTCTTTGGAGTTTCAGTGATCATTGATAAAATCAAAGGGAAGTGAGAAACAAATAATATTTAGATACATAGAAGCATCTTTATGCCCTCTACTTTTTTAACTAATTGAAAAAGTTAATTTCAAATCAAGGATGTACAATGCCCATTTGGATAAAAGAGTTTCCTGTAATAACAGGGGAATTCATGTAAAGGTAATAGTTTTAAGTTGTTTCAACTCCTTATATAAAGAAAAGGAAATAAAATATTGATTGTTTAATGCTAACAAAAAAGAAGAAAACAGAAAAAGGAGGGAGAGATAACCCAAGAGCAAGTGTTTTCACAAAGCAACTTTTGCTCAATTTTTGGTGTAATTAGAGAAACATCTTGCAGCATGGGGAAAACTGTGTGGCCGAGTGAACAGAGCTTGGTGGTATGAAAGTCCAAGTCCCATCTCAAGAGCAGAGATGCAACAGGACTAAGGGACTGAGGGAGAGAGTGTGTGCACACGAGGGGAGAAAAGGGGATTGCTTGGCTGATGGATAGCTTTGGCAAATGTCTTTTCAGCAGCTAGACAGTTGCTTGTAACTCTGGCTTGTCTTTAGCTGAAATTTTTGTGACAGAAGGGAAAAAGCCAACACCCTTCATTAGTCTTGTAAATCCTGGCCTAGAAAACCCCGGGGAGCTTGCTCCCAAGAAAAAGAATCCTTTGCACAGTAACTACACGTTTTCAATCAGTTCTCTTGATCCCTGCTCTTGCTTATTCCCAAGAATCTGCCAAGTCTGTTGAACTTCCTTATAGTGACCCTCCCATTTAATTCATGGGCCATTTTGTATTTACAGAGAGGTCAATAAAAGCTTTCCAGAGCTGCAAACCTCTCTGTAATGGTTGTCCTGAGCAATACAGTCTGAAGAGCCCCAACAGGAAATTGGTAAAGCAGCAGCCAATTTCCTTCTGCTTTTTTACGGCCTTTTGGTCTTCCTGCTCTGTTCATATCCCACTGCTGAATTATTCTAGAAATGGTGGGGTATTTCCAGCACAGGGAGGAGAGCTCATATCATTCACAGAATTTTACACAAGGTTAATCAAACATAGGATTTATTTAATTAATAATAGTTGTTAAGTTAAAGCACAAGACCAATGATGAAATTTGAGTTTTACTCTGATTTTATTTCTGTCACACTGTGTGACTTAGGACCAACTATTTTATTAATCTTTTGTTATCCTTGCTTAAAGTGCAGGCAATGTCTATGTATCTTCCAGGCTGAGGTTTATAGGCGCTTTGAAATCTTTGGGTGCAGGGAGCGATGCAACGCGGTAATAGCCCTGAATTTCTGCCGTCTGCTCCCAGACCTGAACATGGGAAAGAATATCTTTTTTGAAGAGTGAGGGGATGGCAATTATGAAATATTTTAGGTTAATAAAACTGCTTTACAGTGTAGACTGCATCTACACTGGCAATATCTCACTGGAACAGATTTGCAAAGTGAAATTGTTGGTATTGGGTACCAGATGTCCACAGTAAACATGTTTCCAGGTTGTTCACTTAAGATGATGGCGAGTCTGGTCCTGCTGACTGCAGACCCATTCCTGGCTGGAACACCTCTTCTGGTTTAGTTTCACCCAAAAGAGAGCCAATCTGTGTGCTTCATGACAGTTGTGTGAAGCTAACCACGTCAGGGAAGTGGGGACACCTGGGAGGTGGCTTTCAAAAGCATACCCCCAACCTGAACCCGATGAACGGCGTGGATGCATGAAGGGATTTTCCTATGCCTGTGCTCAGTGGCAGAGCAGCCGTCTCACCCTCCGTCCCAGGAGAAGAGCACAGAGCACTAATTTAGATGTCTAGGCTGCCTGTGCAATGGCTGGGGAGTGTTTAGCATCTTGGAAAGCCCTAGTTACCTGTGACAGCAAAGGTCCTGTGTGCCCAAACTAATCAATGGGAAATGCTGATGTTAGAGGCACCTAATCCCACACTTCCCTGAGCCTTGTTCACAACTCACAGTCTTGGATGTTTGTTTAAGGTAGCTAGTTACACGCAATTTCCCCCAAAATAAGCAGGGTAGAGGAAAGGAAGGCTAAGTAGATGGTGGTAGTTGTGTGTTCTTTGCTATGATAATATAATGAGCACAGCACAAAGTCTTGGTCTCTGTTTTAGTAACTTTTCTGTATTTCCTTCAATGACTACTTAATGTAAAATAAATAAGAAAATCCTTGAACTTGACCAGGGTCTCCTTTCTCTCAAGGGAGTGCCCTAATTGCTTGTAGGCTAGTATATACAGCCATAAGGATGTTGTCATTTTCTGAAAAGTAGAACATTGACAGCACAAGGCATATGCTTTTAACCCAAATAGCTGGAAAAGTCGCTCAGAAAGTTAGACTCTGCTTCTTCCCTGGTTCGTGTGAACCCTTTTGATGCTATCCTTTGTGTACCAGGAGAGGTTCCTCCCCAGCTGTGTTTGGAAAGGATAAACCTGCCATTTTGTGTTTTCCAGATGACTTTGTCATAGTGCCTTCCAGGTATAGATACATGGATGGGGGTTTCTAATTTGGAGTATCTTGACAAGATGTAGGGACTCAGCGTGGGTGAAAAGCTATGTTTGAAATGACCAGAACTAGTATTTTAAGAGTTGAAGACTCCAAGATCCCTTCAAGATTAGGAAGATGAACAGCAACTTTGAGGTCTAAGATTTAGACTTGATCGCTGAACACAGCCTAAGTACTGCATCACTGTCCACATTATGTCCTATTAGTCAAAACGATGTCCTTGCTGTTGCTCAAGAAATGAATATTGCTGTAGATCCCAGTCTAGAGAAGGTGTTTCTGATAACATTTCCTTAGCCATAGTACGCTGTTTTCTCAGCACTGTCAGTTTCTTTGTCTTTAGACCACCATATTTTACACATAAGATATGGGAATAAGAAATATTCTAAATTGAGATTATTAAAGAAAAAAATACTGGGGGAGCAATAGCATTTATATTAATTTTATGTCATATACGCATAAAATTCAGGCTCATGTATGAAGTTTTCTTGTAGCACTCAAGGCCACTAGTCCTTTGATTCTGACTTTGGAAGCCTGAGAAGAAAACACAAATCTGAATAATTGTGCTTGTGATTCCCTGAATTTATTCACTTATGGAAAGAAATGAAGCACAATCAAGTCTCTCATGTGAAGAAGATTGCAGTCATAAACTCTAAAATGATTGGATTACCTGTCTTGTCTCATATTATCTTTTGTGCTACTTACGTATTGTTCCAAAGCTACAAAAATAACAGCTCTTCTGTCTGAAATACTTTTCTTAGTTTTGCCTCTTGGTCATGAAAAATAATTGATATTTTTTTCTTGTAAGGTTTCTTGTAGGTTTTAGCTCTTCTTTAAGTCTTCAATCTTAAGTTTGATTTTTGTCAGTTAACCTCACACCTCAAATACAGATTTTCTCTTCAGGCTACCACTTTGATTCTTCTCATCGATACCAAACTTAGCAAAACTATGGATGTGCATATTCTTTTTTTCATAATTATCAAGTTTATTCATTTTATTTTTTTTTTTTCTCCCCTTCAGGATCTTTCTGGCAAGGATTGCACTCTCCTGGGTTTCAAGGCTGCAAGAATTACAATTCATTCAGAGTTCAAGCCTTTGTTTAAGACAATCTCCTCAGGGTTGTGAGGTATGTTAAATGGTAGAAGAAAAACTACTGTTCTTTATCTCCTGTTCGGCTGCATTGTATCAGGTGTGTTGTGGAATATCTACTGCCGTCCCACTTAGACATCCAAACTTGACTTCACAGAAGTCACTTCTGCAGCCAGGGTTTTGTTTCATGGGATTTCCCTTTGACATTGGCCATGTTTGAAGCATCAGGGCTTCACATGCAACCAAGAACATGGTGTAGGATTATCACAACTCAGGGTCAGGTCGATTATTCATTCCTTTTCTCTTTAAGGAAATGACTGGAGCATGACTCAACCCACTGCTAATGCTGACCCTAAATAAGGTTGACCCCTATGTGAAGAAACACAGGGGACCTCCCCATGGCTCTGGCTCTTGACATTGCATATGTGGATTTTACTGGTCTCTAATAATGCTAAAAGGAGAATTTTTTTTTTTGTCTTTTTTTTCCCCCCATATAGACTCCTTGTAGCTGCAAGACTTTGTAGAAACACTTGTTGATACCTGGAAAGAAGAACAGTTTCTACCAAGTCAGCATCTTGCTTACCTCATGGGCTGTCAGGGCACCATATCATGTGATTGCCAGTTTTTAGGAGGCTACACCACACTTGTGTCCCCACATCAACAGGGGACAGTTTGTGCAGGAGGGCTCGGGATGAGCCTGGCAGTGATGTCCCCCAGAAGTGAGGTCCCAGCTCCCAGGAGCACCCGCAGCCCCCAGTCAGGGAGCCCCTGCTGCTGCCTGGCTCCTGGCAGAGGAGTCAGGGTGTAGCAAGCATCACATCTTGGCTTTCCAGACTGCAAGGTCCTTTCCCATTTCTTTTTAAGGAAACAGTCTGATATTATATTTTTTTCCCTTCGTGGGAAATGTCAACATTTATGAAATGGGAGAAAACTGTTTAAATTTTTTATAGACTGAAAAGATTAAGCTTTGGCCAGCTCTAGTCAAAATTTCCCTGGTTCCCCATAAGCAAATGAATTTGAGTGAAAAAGCGTAGTTGTCTGTAGTGCTGCACGAAGCAAGCCATCAACTTGTTCCCTGCAGTCCTACCTTGTTACTTGAGTATGCATAGGAATCTGAGGTGTATCTTTATAGGTCTGTATTTCCATGACCTCCCGTATTCTTTCTCTCATTTGCTATTTTATTTTGTTACCTGGATACAGCTATGAGTCTAGTGTCACTTTAAAAAACTATTGCTTGTATGTGCTCCAATTGCAGTTCTGATGAAGGAGATGAGATAAACTGGTGTTCTCGTCTATGCATCTCAGATACAATAAGGACAGATAAAGAAATACAAAGAGCATTGCAAAACACTATTTATTACTATTTTCGGTGGTGGTGAGTACTCCAAATGAATCCCTGTACAGTTGAACTTTCACATAGTTGATGCTGTTGGGACGTCAGCAGACTGTAGTCACTCGGTTACCTTCTGTATCTGAATCTCTAATAAAAAAGAACACACAGAGTTAGGGTGGAATTTGTTATAATCAAATATCTGTGTTTTATATTGAGGCTTTAAAATTATCACTGTCCAGTGGTAAGTGATACAACATGGTGTAAGGAAAAGCATTTCCAAATTCATTGGAATGTAATCATTGAGGAGTTCATTTTCTGCAAGGTCTTAAAATACAGCCATGTAGTAAAAAACCTTTATTTCATTGTCTGGCTATTCCGCCAAGTCCCTTCCTTCCTGGAATGTTTATTAAATTTAGTTTTATGTGGTCTGTAAATATATATATATACACACATACATATATATATTCTTCTATTACCTCAGAAGGCTGTGTGGGCTGCCAATTGTATCCTAGTTTTTGGGCATTTGGTACTTGTGCTAGAATTTTAGCTACATGCTAAAATGTGAGAAAACAAGTTTGCTCTCCCTGTGAGAGGTTTGCCTTCCCTGTTGATGATGACTGAATCTAGTTCATGTAGCTTGTGCCAATCAAAATACACTGATCTCTTTTTTCCTTCATTATTTTTTGTGGGTTTTTTTGGTGTTTTTTTTTTTTTTTTTTTTTTTTTAACCAAGAGCACACAATATTGACTTGATGATTCCAACACAGCTGTCTGGCAGTGTTAATCAATGATCTCTGCTTGTTCACGACGTACTACCAGCATTAGAT
This sequence comes from Cariama cristata, assembly GCF_000690535.1. Taxonomy (NCBI): domain Eukaryota; kingdom Metazoa; phylum Chordata; class Aves; order Cariamiformes; family Cariamidae; genus Cariama; species Cariama cristata. The sequence continues at coordinate 10,395 of NW_009612306.1, forward strand.
CATGGTGACAAGAGCAGAACAAGCCCAGTGCAGCCTTAGTGTAAATGATCACTCTCCTAGTCATTGTGAACTGCACTTGGAGCAAATGTTGTTTTCTGCATGTTAGAAACAAAATAACTGCTTATCCTCTCTTCTCTTCTCTTCTCTTCTCTTCTCTTCTCTTCTCTTCTCTTCTCTTCTCTTCTCTTCCCTTCTCCTCTCCTCTCCTCTCCTCTCCCCTCGTCTCCTCTCTCTTCCTTTACAAACTTTTTCATATCTCTAAAAATTGCACCCATCAAGATATTCTTTTGTCTTCCATAGTTAAATAATCAAATCTCTATTGTTTCAATATTCTTAATGATGGTTCTGCAAGATCCTTGCTTGTTACATCTGAAAATTGAATAAAAAATTCCTTTGTGCTGACAGCTTCATTGTACTGAGTGTTCAAAATATCAAAGGATGAATGCTAAATGTTCATAATGTAAAGTGTCAAGAGTGCAATCTGGGATAATAGAATACATGTCTTGCAAACTTGCACTTTAATATGGCAAACTACTTGGTCAGCAAGCAAATTAATTCATTTATGATTTGATATTATTGCAAGTAGTGGGTCAGCTTTTGCAGGCAGCTCTGTCTGCTGTTGAATTTTGCTACCATGCAGTATCTTCTGTATTTGTAGGTGCCTACCAGAAAATGAGTGTGTGGTCTTAGTTTAAGGGTATGATATCAGTGGCTTCCTTTATGTATATATCAGTTCACTGCGTGTTTTTTGTAAGCCTTTTTTCCCTATGTGTTTTCACTCTTCAAAGAGACTGAAAAACTTTTGCTGTAATTATCTGGTTATCCTTTTTTAATACCAGTTGTTGTACTGTATGAATTGATTGTGCAGATGTTTATAACACGAGCAGATGAATACAGTGAAATGTTGTCAATGGCATGTTGTCTCCCACAGTTCCACAAAAAAACTTGAACATATTTTCTGGCAGAGCTGCTCATTTTCCCAGGGCAGATATTTGCAAGCCTACCTCTGTAGTTTGTGAATATTAAAATGAATGGTAAATATTAACCTCTGAGAGCTAGAATAATGTGAAAAATTACAAAAGTAAATGTTAGCAGAAATATCTGTAACACAGGCAAAGAGAGAGACAGCACTGAAAGGATTTATGTTATTTTTTGAGTCTTGGCTCACACACAAAAGTTGTGAATCTTTCGATTGAAAGGAAAGTAAGGTCCAATTTTTCAAAAGCAGCCTTGAAGGTTTGTTTTTCAGAGTTCAGTGACCTGATTGAAAGAACAGCTCTCTGTAAAAATAATTATGGAAGAGGAAAAAAAGAAAATATTTGACATACTGTAAAAGTTACAACTGCAAACAGATTTTCATTCTCTTGTACAAAAAAATTCACTAAATCAACCCAAAACAAATGGATTAGCAGATTTTATTACTCTCTTTCTTAAAGAAAAAAGGGAAATTTGGTAACCCTTTTGAGTTGGTTGACTGTGTCCTCCTTGATCGATACTACTTATGAAGAGTACACATCTGTAACTTATTTCATCTGTTGATAATGTGTTACGGATGGGTATATTAAGGTCCTTACTAATACCAGAATGGGGTCAAATAAGCAGTTGCTAAAACCAAGGCTTGTAAGTGAAACAGTTTGGAAGTATTTGCATAACAGTTGTTTAACCAGAGATGCAACAATGATACGTATTTTTTGGAGATGAAGTTCTGGCCTTTGAGCATGACATGCATCTGATTTGGACTTCTCTCAGAGAAATGCCTGTTACATCACTGCCCTGGTTTTAAGTGAATTTCAACAAAAATTGATGTCTATATTGCAGTGACAAAAGGATTTCAGGTCCCTTACACTGCTTGGGATGCTTTCTGCTTTCATAAAAACATTACCAAGGTGAGCCCTGCTCTTTTGCTGCATCCTACGAGCAAAAAGTACGTCTCTCTGATGAAGCCCTTCTCAGCACTTTTCAGACGTAGAGCTGGGTTAGCTGAGCTGCTGCAAATCCCAGGAGGCAGGAAAAAAGTTGGAGATGAACTTGTAGCCCCTTGACAGCAATGTCATCTACACCCACTGCCTGATCCTTCTTTACGGGCAATCTGGTGGTCTTCCTGCTACAGACCTCTCAGTGTCATACATTTCCTTTGTCCCATCCCAGAAGTAGCATCAGCAAAAATACACTGGAAGATCACGCTGGGCTGGTAGCCAAAGCAGATTTATGTCTTTGGGTTTTTTCTTTGTGAACTGCCTTTGATTTAAAGACCAGCTCTTTATCATGGATGAGGTGTTGATCTAGGCATCAGGGCTTGGCAGTGGGCTCCTGCTGACCGGTCCCTGGCAGGACATTTGGCTCAAACTGTGTTCCTGTGTTGGGTTTTTGCCTGTTTAATATCCATTTGATGCTCTCTTCTCCTTGGAAATTGCTACTGAGGGAGATTTTTGGTTTCTTTATTTTATCATAGACAGTGATTCACAACTTTTCGTGTGTGAGCCTGTTCTGACAGGAGGTGATGCAGAACGGCAGTGCAATGTCCCAGTAACTCTGTGGTATGGGTACTCCCCATATTTAGTGGTGATCAGGACAACCTCTATAACAACCAGCAGTCAGATTATGGTTCAAATGATTTTATATTGGTTTTGTGAGTGCTAATTACACCACCAGGTAATTTGCATTTGGAGAGTAATTTCATATTTAGTCCTCTGGTTTGTGGCTAAAGTTGCAGCATCTGAGCAAAAGTTAAATGTAACTTTCGTCTGACTTATTTTTATCAAGATAAATTTGTTAAGGTGAAACCACAGTGAAGGTGCTAAGCAATGACTGGCTTAAAGCAGCTCTTTAGCATTTGTTACTAATGCCTCCACATCTACAAGTGTTCAGCTCTCCTGTGTCCCTGGCATTTGTTGGTTGGTTGTTGTTTTGTCATTAACATTAATACTGTCTTTAGATGCACACTCAGTATTTAATATTAACCACTACGGTTTGTATATTGACTTTCCCTTTTTGCTCATTGCTGCGGGGTGCACAGAGGCCCCGAGCACATCCTTCCCCGGCAGCCAGCGAGGCAGAAGGAGCGAACTGCATTAGGAGCCCCCTGAGAAAGCAGCATGGCACTTAAAGGACAGGGATGCTCTTTGGGAGTGGTGATGGGGAAGTGTGGGTGTTCGGTGGGGTTTTGGCTGGGTTATGTGCAGTGGTTGTGCTTTCCGCCCTCCCCAGCACATCCTCCTCATGCAGCCTGCTGGGGCTGGGAGGGTAGTTTCTGCATTAATTAGGAAGCAAAATTTCTCAGTGAAGAGGAGTTGAGGGTAGGACCACATTACGAGGTTCTGCTGATCCAGCTGGAGTGGGAAACGTTGCCCGACCTGCCATGCTGGCTGTCCGGGCTTGGTCTGGAGAGGTGTAGGCTCTGGGACGATCTAGATGATAGTAAATTTCTGGGTTATTTTGAGAAAATTGGGCAATATGTCCTGTTATGAAAAACCACAAGTTTTCAGATGCTTCTCATGTACCCTACCTCCATGGAGAGGTAAAAGTCACAGAGTGACTTTAGCTCATTTCGTTGTCAGTTGACTGAATGACAACTTATTTAGTTGTCAACACAGACTAACACGAGCCGTCACAGTTGCTCGTCAGACAGCAGAGACGTTGGGTTAGTGTCTTTTAGATGCCTACGCCTTGATTAAATCCATAATAAACCATTATGGTTTGGGCTATTCATTCATTTGGGATTATTTCTCAGATGTGTGCCAACCGGTGCTTCCCCTGGGATGCACAGGAGATGTGCAGGGTCTCTGCACCCACTGCCAGGACCAAAGCTGAAGCCCTCACTCCCAGCCTGCAACCACCAAAGACACTGCTGGAGGAACGACTATTGACAATGACTTCTACAAACCACAGGGAAAAGCCCAGTCGAGATGTCTATTAAATACAGTTCAAACAACACCGCACTAGATATGTCATGAATATTTCAAAATGGCTTCTTGAAATTAGGGATTGCCCACTGAAGGCAGTCATTAGTGCAGGTTTCATTAGAGTAGCAGACTGTAACGAGTTATCAAGTTGCGAACTAATTTAAATTATATCTATTAAAATATCCTTTTTATATAAAACAGGGGGCATCGGGGTTGTAAAATAGACTGGGGCTTAAAATGTAAGCTAATAAATATCTAATAAGTTACAGTGCCTGTTTAAACTGATGTAACATACAATATACTGAGTAAATATTGTACCATGTAATCTGAGCGGCCCTTGGACAGCCCTGGAAGCAGGTGTAGGGTAATGTATGGAACATTTTGTCAAGCATTTTCCAAGTCTTCACGTGACATGACCCCTCCTTGGCATCGCGGCTCCTCTAAAAGCACATTACTCAAACCCAGCCTCTACCTGAGCGAAGCATCTGACTCTTTCACCAAGTAATTCATTAACGAGTCCTCCGCGTGCCTTAGGTGGCTCATATCCATTATCCTCATTTAATAGTGTAGCCTAAGGATGTCTTTCAATATAAATAATCTTCCACAATGCTTAGATAGCACAGCCGTGTTTCTTTTTATAGTAAATTGAAATTCTCTAAAAGCACTTGACCAAATTTTGAAGAGCATGGCATACAGTAGACCAGGTACAGAACCTCCCCAATTTTTTTAAATGGAGGATACATTATCCTACCAGTGCAATATCTCCCACACAGACAGAAATTCATCCAACATATGTTCAAGCAATTTTCTCTTTCTGACTTTTAGCTGGCCATGTAGACTTTTAAACTACCCTTGGTGCTTTAAATGTAGTTTTAAATTGCACCTAATATTTGGTAGGTAATTCTTTAAAGCTGTTAGCACCTATTCATGGTGTAAGTAGGGGGATTTTTCTTTTTCATGTGTGCCTTCTGGGATGTTTAAGGATCCAAGACTGGGGATGCAATCTCAATCCAGAACTGATCTTTGCAGTTTCCTGCAAGGGTGAAATGGGAAATGTAAAATATTACTTTATTAAAAATTGCTCAAAACACATCTTCCTTGTTAAATATGCAGAGCTATTCAAAAATATTGCCTTTCTGGGAACAGTAACAACACTCTGATTGCCTGAGTTACTATTTCCAGTACTTGGTTTACTGCTAAGGAAAAATTAGGACTTCAAGAGAACAAATGAATTCCTACATTTTCTGAGGATCAAAAAAATGATCATCCCCTGACTGTGGTGGGGCAAGAGGCTTGTGTCATTTAATGTGATGATAAGATTCACTGTATTTGACCATGTAATTAAAAGAAATGGGGTATAAAGTTAGTAAACATACCATTTCAGCAGTTAGAAAAGCCCGGGGCTAATAGAAAACCAGTGTACTATACAACTGGAGGGATTGTACGGTACTTATCATAAAGATATTCCTGTAAGTCATCAGCATCAAGGCAGAAACTGAAAGCAATGTTCTTCACACAGTATATAGTATAACTTTGTCTTTGGCACTCGTGCTTACAGTATTTACAATATTGTAGTCTTTTCTCCCACAAGTTGAATTAATTTGGAATCACTTACAAAGTCCATACCTGTCTGAATTTCTTTCAGGATGCTTTTGCAAAGTAAGTTGCCTATATATAAATTATTCTACAATTCTCTCAGTAAAATTAATTCCACACACTGTATCTGCTAATGAGAGTCCACCAAATATTTTGCTACTGCACACACTCATTAGCTTGCTTTAATTTACAGGAAACAATCAGCATCTGCCAAGCAGACAGAATACAAAAGATGTCTTTAGCATTTATTGAATCTAAATGTTTCTAATTCTTCCTCACCTCCAAAGCACAGTGCCGCGCAGCAGGTATATTAGCATTAAGGTTTCTGGAGAACAGTTGCCTTCTGCAAGAGTGCTCTAGCCCCTAAACCAAAAACTCCTTTGTTTCTGCTAAATGATTAAAGAATATCTTGTAAATCATTTACCTCTTCCTGCTGCTAGCTTTCAGTTGATAGTGTTTACTCCGTTTCCAACATGATGGCAAAGTTAAATTTTCATTTTACTGAAAAAGAGCGAAATACGGTGAGCCTTTTTTCTTGTTATTGCCTAATCTTTCCGGAATGAGCTGTTTCTCAATCCCATGCATCACAGATGTCCTGTCAGTGCTCATATACACTGAGTGAAGTATTTGCATCCCCGTGCCTGCTGATAGAGTGAGCATGTTTGTCTACAAAGTGCTTTTAAATGAACTAATACATGATTCATGTGGACTCCTTTGAGCAGAACACCAATCTGTCTGGACACAGTTTGCTGTAGGCTTGACAATAGAAACATTTCTCTAGGTGAGACAGGTACAACCAAGCTCTGGAAATGCGGGGAGCGAGCGGTAGTTGTGGCCCAGCCCATCCGGACCATACATCGGGTTACCTTGCACCGCAGGAACACGCCCTGTTTTGGAGGTTGTGTTTGAGATATTCTTCTTGCTGTCTCTCTTTGGATGCTCGTGACATGGGCTATACGCAATCTCGATCTGCTCAGTTGTGCTTGAGCAGAAGAGGACAGTGCACTACCTTTATTATTTATATAAGAATACAATAAGATTCTTCGCAGTCGAAGTGAAAAAAAAAATTTGATCCCAAGTATACAGTATCCTATTGAACTAAATAGATTTTTAATCGAGTCTCTGTTCCTTTGGGTAATTGACTTAACAGAGTGGGCAAATTAATTTCAGATATACTATAGCTGGGATTTTCCAAGGAGCATGAGGGTGCTAGGGAGTCAACTCCAGTGCAGCGAGAGCAGGGCAAATATCTTAATTCCTCTGACTTTCCAGGCACATCGCAACCCAAATGTTTAGACCTGGAGCTGAATTCGGAAGCTTTTATGCAAGCAAAACTCCTGCTGAAGTCAGTCAAAACACTGATTCAGAAAAGACAGAAGAAAATGGTTCAGAAAATTCCCAAGTGCTCGCAAATGTGTTATACACACAAAACCTCCCCCTCTCATTTAATAACCTAATCTAAATGTTGCTCTTTGCAATGCATTATTGTTCAAGTCTTTCTGTGATATTTGACATGAGTACCTCATTTTGGATCTTATCTGGTTATAAAGGCCATTGAAACAAGTTTATTTTTCAGTGACCCAACCAGAACCCCACTCTAGTAGTGAAAGTAAAGAAAAGGCAAGTAAAATTAGCATTTCTCTGCAGTTTCAAAATGCTGACTTCGCTCTGGTCTAAAACAGATAGCTCTGTTTGTATTAAAGCTCTTTCTACAAAGTCTGTTGGAAAAGCAGGGAACTCGGAGGCCTTTTAAATTCTATTTAAGTCATAAACAGGCAGAAAAAAAATTGTGCCATGACTTGTAGCTAAGAAGTTCTTGGGAGGTTGCTCCTTCTTAGTTTTTCCCAAATTCAGAGCCCTAGAGAGACAAGGAAAGCTGCATTCCCTTGGCCAGGCTGGCAGCAAAGCAAAAGCCAGAGGAGGAGCCCAAGGGCTGTATTTTTAGATCCCTTGGCTTTTGTCTTGTTGAGACAGGCAACTTCATACATTTTACCTCCCTCCAATGTCAAGCCTATTAAATCCTAAATCTTTTACATAGGACACTGTACCTATATTAACACACAGAAGAAAAGCTCCTTCCAATATTTTTTAAGGAAATGAAAACTACACACTGTAAGAATCTGTAGTTGCTTTTCATTGCTGAAATATTATATTCTGGAGACTGGATACAATAAAAATATCATTATTATTAAAGAAAATCTACTATATGGAAAGATATTACGTTACGTGTTTTGGTGCCTTAGTCATATAACTTCAGTAATTAAAGAGAAAATCAACTAAACAATAATTAAAAGGAAATTATTCCTCAGTTGCCAGTTGCAACTATCATGAAATCAAGGAATGTGACAAATAGTACTCTGCTTTATTTACATGCGTGAATGAAAGGATAAGTATATATCTATACAATTTTTCTCCCCTATATAGATCTTAATAAAAATATTTGTAGTCCTGTCCAATGCAAAATATACTATTTTTCCTCTGTGCAGCTGTTTGCAGAGCTGGTGAATTGAAAATATATTGGTCATATTTTCTCTGTTATTCTGTTATATCCTATTAACCTGGCTGGTCTTATTGGCACACCCTAAGTTATCATCCAAAATTTTGAACTCTGGTTGGACACAGTTCTGCTGCTGGTGGAAAGGGCATGGCTGAAGTGGTGCTGAGCACTGGATGGAGCTGTGGTCAGGAAAGTTTAGCTTGGATTTGTGAAATTAAAAGATATGAACTGGAGATAAAGAGAATGAATTCAAAGAAAAAGTTATACCATTGCCACCTGAAAAGCAGGCAAATTTGTTCTTTTTTGTAGCCCAAATAAGAACCTTTAATTAGAAGATTACGTGCAATAGTAAATAATAGACCACACTAAGATGAATTTTCCGAGTCCAAGTAAAAGCTTGTCTACTTCTGCCAGATTTGTCCAGCAATAAGGATGAAAGTCCGAGTAGATGAGGGAAACATTGTTTTTCCCTTTGCTGCTTCCCTCTTTCTTATTTGGTTATTTGCCTGGTTTTATCACCTGGCATGTGGGAACCAATCTTTCTAGCAGCGCACCATGCCAACTCAAATATTTTTTCCTTTTTCCCGAAGAAGTAAATGTGGTATTTAATAGTTTCTAGAAATTATCATGTAGAATGAGGGAAGGGTTACCCATGAAAGCTCTTGACTACTAAAGGGAATTGGGATATTATCATAAATTTTTGAAATAAATATTAACCACATGGTTTAGCTGTTTTTCCTTCCTTTTCTTTGTAAGTAATATAAAGTTAAACACTATTTTAAAAGAGCTTTCTTTTTTCCCCCTGTTACTTAGCTCATTGCCCTCAAAACTCTGAACTCTACTTAGCTGTCAATTATTCTTCAGTGATAGACTCCTATTAGATCTTCTCACTGTTTTGGTCCATTAATTTTTTTTCCAAAACACGGCACCTGCTACGTTGCTTTCTGGACCCTCCTCACTGCTATCTGGAGGTCAGTCCCGTCTCCTTGTCCTGGCAAAAGGGGATGCTGAATAAATGTACAGGATACGTAAGGTTGGTGACAAATGAGCCGGGTCACCGAAGGTAAATTGGGGCACTGCAAAAAGTACCTAAAGGGGAATGGAGTTCCTTTCTGCTCCCACTTAACACGGATGTTATTTCAGAACAAGCCTGTTGAAATTAGGGGAGTTATCCTGGCTTAACACCAATGTAATTGAGAGCAGAATCTGGCCCCGTGTTCTTGGCATAACTACTTTTTTGGCAGGTTTGGCCACTAATGCTCTCAATGGGTTTTGAGCTTACATTTAATGGCATTACATTTATTTTAATATTTTTTAAATAGCTAGTGTAAATTGATTCCACTAAAAAAAAAAAAAAATCCCTTTACCTACCAGCGTTCATTTGTATTTCAAATGGCCCATTACATTTTCACTAACAATCATTAGAGCTGTGTGAGCTTATTGAAGCTTGGTCTTGGACTGAAACTGTAAAAACTGCCAGCTCTGGATTTTTTTGCAGTGCTGGAAATAGCACTAGAAAAGGGCTTTTTTTACTATAGTACATGACTACGTAACCTGAAATACAGTTAAGCCGCAGCGAAGAAATGTGCTGCATTATTTTTTTAGGTCCTCCAGTGGAAAATATGGGCATAGCTTGGATCAACTCTGATAACTAATACTAAATCTTTCAGATTTAACCAGAGCCACTCACTGCAGTTCCAGTTTCCAGTCAAAGAAGCCTGACAAGAAGTTGCTTCAAAACTTTGAGAAGCCATAAGCATAGAAGGCAATTCAAGCATGAAAAAGAAAAAAAAGAACCTTACAAGCATTTCCACTCATGCCTGGTGATAATCCTAAATGCAAGACAGGAGATGTAACTATCACAGCTAGAAGAAGAAGATGAGATCCTGATGTCTGCATCAGCTGTTTCTGCAGCAGGGTGGAAAAACTGGGTGGGAACCACACAGTTTTTGGTGACAAGGGTGGAAAGGAGGTGGAGCACCAGGTGCTGGACCTGCTGAGCGTTACGTCCCAGGGTTGCTCCAGAAGTGCTTACCACGGATGTCATCTGGGGCCTCTTTCCAGGGCCTGGGATGATGCATTGGTCCTTCAGTCCTCTGGAAATAGGGGTTATTTCTTGGGGAGAGTGCAGACCAGCTGTATCCCAAGCTTCAGGATGAGTGGCTGGAAAGCTGCCCGGTGGAAAAAGACCTGGGGGTGTTGGTTGATAGCCAGATGAACATGAGCCAGCAGGGTGCCCAGGTGGCCAAGAAGGCCAATGGCATGCTGGCCTGTATCAGAAATAGTGTGGCCA
>NW_009612306.1:20733-28548 GCF_000690535.1 Cariama cristata
CCCCTCAATTACTGTTTTCAGTTATGGTCCCTCAGGACAAGAAGGACATTCAGCTGCTGGAGCGTGTCCAGAGAAGAGCAACAAAGCTGGTGAAGGGCCTGGAGAAAAAGTCTTATGAGGAGGGAGCTGGAGTTGTTTAGACTGGAGAAAAGGAGGCTGAGGGGAGACCTTATTGCCCTCTACAACTACCTGAAAGGAGGTTGTAGTGAGTTGGGTGTTGGTCTGTTCTCCCCGGTAACTAGTGATAGGACCAGAGGAAACAGTCTCAAGTTGCGCCAGGGGAGGTTCAGGCTGGACATTAGGAAGAACTTCTTCACTGTAAGAGTCGTTAGGCATTGGAATGGGTTCCCCAGGGAGGTGATGAAGTCACCATCACTGCAGATGTTCAGAAAATGTTTAGAGGTGGCGCTTCAAGACATGGTTTAGTGGGCATGGTGGCATTGGGTGTACGGTTGGACTTGATGACCTTTGAGGTCTCTTCCAGCCATAATGATTCTATGAGTCTATGATTCTATCTCCCCATTGCCCATCTGTCTTAACAGAGGTTGGGGTATCCCCTGCTCTGCTTGCCTGTTCTTGCATACTGCTAATCTTACCTCTTATAATTGTTGCCGTTAATTCAGATGAGTAAAACAAGGTAACCTAAATGGTTTTGAAATACTGGTTTAAGATAGATAAATATGAAGTTATATACTAGGGCACAGCTATATAAGGCTGAACAGTTTAGTCCAGGTGCAAATTGGCGGTCTCTGAACAAGCCTACTAACAGAAATGTAGTGAAGAAACACTTGAAGATACAAATAAAGTTTTTTGATTTGTGCTTTGCCTGACTTAATTTTGCCAGCCCCCACCAGTGCCCCTTTCAAGGCTCTCTTCTTTGTTGTTTGCTTTTTGTCTTTGTTACCTATGTGTACATTTACAGGATCTCTAATTAGCCTTCTGCTCTGCTTGTCTGTCTTCCCTTCATACCTTACAATGCAGGACAAAGAGAGTATAACAATATGATTGAGATTTTTTTCCCCAAAGAATACTCTCAGTTTTCTTTGCACTGAACTGCTCCATGGACCTATTTCTGGGCCAATTCAAGTCGTTTTGAGTTGTATCATTCTTGTTTATATTTTCTCCTTGCAAGCCTCCTCCTGTGCTGTGCCATTCACAGGTCCCATCCTTTTACATGACTTCTTTCAGGTCATTGATACTCAGAGTGAATAGTGCTGTCCTGACATTGATCTTGTTGTGCTCCAGTAGCCACTAAGAGCAAACAATATTAGGTTATTGCATTGATTTCATGGATTTAAATTTTTTCCCAATCATGTTCTTGTTAAGCACCTTGTAAAATACATCATGTCACATGCTCATCTCTTCAGTTTCATGGTGAAATGAATCCAATGCAGACAATTGACTTCATATTGGGAAAATTCACCCTACCCAGTGCCAAGGAGTTAGCAGTATTTAATTCAGAGTTGTATGCTCTGGGGAAACTTAAGGGCAGCCTGTAGCATCCAGGGCAGTATTTGAAATTATCATAATTTGCGAGCAACTGGACAAGCTGGCTACTGAAAATGGGTATCACGATCTAATAAAAACCTAATAAAACTTTCAAAGTCACTCTTGTGCTCTCAGGGGAGTACTATGCAATCCCTGCCACTGTGGTGAGAGCCCATCTCCTTCCAGCTAATCTGCTGTGAGAGCGAGGTGCAGGCAGAGCCGGGCATGTCTAAACAGCTTTTCATGTCCTCACTGGTGAGCGCTTTTTTTTGAATGAACTCCGGACTCTTTTGGTAGGCAGAGAAGTCACTAATAATACTTTTTAAAGTAGCTGTACTGTGGTTTGATGAGCGAGGAGATAATGTGGCCATGAGGCTTAGGATGTATAAACACACACATAATTTCATTAAGTGCTCTTCCTAATTATTTTATATATTAATGCACTGCCGTCACTGCTTGCCAGATGATCTTTTATGTGGAGCACAGAGCTAAAAAGACATCAAAGCAAATTTTGCAGCTTCCTTCATTGTACAGTTTAGGATAGTCCATTTCCACAAGACAGTAGGACTGCTACGCACAAGTATAATAAAACAGAAATGGCAACCAAATGCCCATGTTGTTGACACAAGTGATATTTGTAAAAGGACTGCTTCAAAATTGGTGCACTTCAAAATATAGTAGTTACACGTGGTAGGAGGCTCATGTGTGTTTATTTGAAAAGCTGCTCAGCCTGGTTTTGGTGCCACTTAACGGAGAAGTAAGACCCAGTGGTTACAAAAGTGGTGACAACTTTTTTTTGTCCTAAAAATCAAATTTTGCATTCCTAACGGTAAGGTTTTCTTATTGGCAGATTTCACTGTTCTCGGTATGAGATAGATTTCAACACTTCTGACTCCTCTTAATAGATTTGGTCATCACCGAAATATGTGCTGCCTTGGTCCCACCCATACAGTTCAATATACGGAAGTGAACAGAGGTCACATGGGCACACAGATCTACTTGCATAATCAATGTCAAAGAGCTGGGTGTAATAATTCTTGTCTCCCTTAATCTTATATAAATTTGCAGTTCCTGTATTTAGGTCAACAGAACTGTAGTGTGTAGGGACAAAATAAGCGCACCTGACTCTTCCCTCATCTAAGCTTATGATAGTCCATGAAAAGCTGGGGTACAGAACTGTGAAATCAGGACTGAATGCGGGGGAAAAAATGAAGGAGTTCGCAGAGAGAAACACCTTCGTTATTCTTTCTCCACCTTCATAATACTGAGCAAAATATTTTTAAAAATGTTTCAGTGACATGATGGATGTAAGCCATTTAAAAGTTTTATTGAGCTTTACTCTAGCGCAAATCTTAAAAATACTATAGAAATTATATCAAGATTTTCAGTAAGGTTCCATGCAGTATTATGAGTAAATGTAAAATTGATTTCATATTGGAAATAGATGCTAGGCAGATTTTGCATATGAAGAGCAATGAAATTACATTTATTGCTGTTTTGTTTTTTTTTTTTTTTTAAAAAAAAGCACTTCAGCTCAGGTAATAATTGTACAGTCTATTATAATGATCCCAGGAGGTGCTTAACAGTACTGCAATTCTAAGTTTTTACACTTTTATTTTTCATTTGAAGAAAAACTTGTCACAATAAAAGTGATGCATTAACAGAACATCACTTCCTTCTTTTTTTATTATGCATATTTAGATTATTTCCATGAAATTGCTTATCAAATCCCATAGGCCTTTAAAGATAACTGAACAGTTACCCATTTGTGTTAACTCTGGGAAATTGTGCAAGAATTTGTGGTGGGACAATGAGAAGATAAAGCACTCTCTGAGATTAATATCTTTCTTTTTTTGCCAGGTTCTTAAAGCTCTGTAAGGACTGAATGATCAATGCCTCATGGGGTATTTAAGACAACTGGATTGTCACAACAGGAGTCAGATTCTCTGAGGATCAAAAATTCCCATTCGTTTGTCCGTTCATATTTATAGGTGTTTAAGTACTTAAAGAAATCTGATTCTGAAGTTTTAAAGTGCTGCTGTTTTTCAGCAGATAGAGTCATCATAACTGTACCCCTTGCTTTAGGGGTACAAAGTTTGGGTTTCACACACTATTTAGATTTTTCTTCATTAGAATCCTAGAATCATAGAGTCATTTAGGTTGGAACATGTTAACCTAACACTACAAAATCCACCGCGACATCTTTTAAATACCTCCAGGGATGGCGACTCAACCACTTCCCTAGGCAGCCTGTTCCAACGTTTAATAACGTTGACACATTACAAAGTAAATCTTCATACACAAGGTAACTTAGGGTATTCTTACTATCTTTTCTTTTCTCCAAACAGCTAGGCTTTTCCAGGTTTTGTCAAGCATTTTTTCTGGGTGGGTTCGTGTTTCTACCATCACCTGCCCATCACTCAGTTTATGGTATCATACTCATGGTGGCCTTGTAGAGAGAAATGTCGGTGGGAAGCATCATGTGCTGGCCCTTCAAACAAACTTGAGTGACCCATGACTCTGCCATGGATGGAGGACATGGAAAACCATGTGGACAAATGAACCCAGGCTGGGATGATACAATGAGAATTAGGCTGTAGAGTGATGTTGCAATCCCTAAAATTGCGCTTGCTATTGACTCCTGTTCCTTCTCTCGGGCTGTTCCGAAGGACAGTGCATGGCGAGGTGGTCACAAACACTGGGATGAAGACGAGCGGCGAAGCAGCGGCTCATGTCAGTCACAGCACATTGGGCAATGTTCAAGGCTGTCAGCTCAGCTGCACCCAGCGCTTCCAGGACGAGTGAGCAGGACGCGTCTACAAGTGCACATTAAAGATTTAGAGGAAGGCACGCTGCCGTTCATCTGCTGCCTCAGTCGTAGCACCAACTTTGAACACACTTTGCCCCAAGACTCTCTCGCGGCACTGGACTGTGTCAGCGAGTGGTGCCAGCTGAACTCATGCAGTAAAGAAGAGTGATTATACATCCTGTATGTAATCACGGAACATATGTTAGAATGGCACATGAAATCTGGGCACACTTTACCCATGTAGTAAAGACCAGGAAAATTATGAACAAGCTACAGAAGGAAAATAACTTGCCAAAATTTCCCAAACCAAGCAGGAGGTTCCAGTGAGCTGGAACTCCACACAGTATATTCTTGAGGGGGTTTTGGAACAGAAACCTGGATATGTCTATAGCATGTTGGCAATGCTCATGATATAAAGAGCAGATGTCCTCACCTCCACCCACACGATTATGGCTGCCAGTTTTTCTAATATCTTCTGCCTGATGAACTGTCCAGTTGCAAGAATTTAGGCAGAAAAATATAAATGGTATTTCTGAAGTAGGGACATTTTACTAGATGCTAACCTCCCAGAACCGTGCCCTATTGGGCAGAACAGGTCAAGGGAGAAAGACAAAGCAGACCAAACCAAAGCATGATTTGCCTTGGGGAGGAAATTGGAGATTGTTAGAAATTAGATAAGTAGATATTATTAAAAAGAAATTTCTGAAAGCTTGTACTT
The DNA here is from genome assembly GCF_000690535.1 of Cariama cristata. Classification (NCBI taxonomy): domain Eukaryota; kingdom Metazoa; phylum Chordata; class Aves; order Cariamiformes; family Cariamidae; genus Cariama; species Cariama cristata. The sequence goes on from NW_009612306.1 coordinate 25,749, forward strand.
GTTAAAATTGATGAAGGAGCTCAGAGAAAAAGAAGAGAAATACCTGCTTTGAGATAAGAGAAAAAGGAGCTTGAAAAGTATTAGGAGTAAAAGGAATTTACAATACAAGTTGTTTTCTAGATGGAAATGGTAGAACAGCTGTCAATAGGCAGAAGAGATCAGAAAGTTGAATAAATATTCTTGTTTTATAATGCAGAAATAAGTCCATTTTAGTACTCCTATCACAGGATGGTGGTCAAACCTTCCACATCAGTAACAAATCCGTGCAATGGGAAATGATAGCTACTAACGTTAGTGCCAAGTTAAATGCTGGCCTGGAAACCTAACTATTCAATTAATGAAGCACTGATGGGGGGATCCCCATGGCTGCCCACCGGTGTGGTTAGTCGCTGCTCCATGACTTGGTAATCAGAGCATGGTTATGAAGCCAGTCACTTAACAAGCCCCAAATTATCAACTGGAATCAGGACTTACCATCATTAGGCAGGCTTCTTGGCACAGTTTAATTTATCATGTGTATCCACAACCTGGAAGAAGGCATAAAATTATCAATAAATAGGGTACCGATGGGCAAGGATGGCAGACAGGGCGGCGAACAGGGCATTGGAGGCAGTAACTGAAGAGCACCTTCACCATCAAGGTGGAAGAGGAGCTGCCCCTGGGCTCCCAGTAGGATGCAGCAGCTGGAAGGAGGAGCACTGGGGCACCAGACAGGGCAGTTATATGGACCTCGTTATTTGATTTTGTTATTGGGCACACCTGGCTATTTAGGGATGGAATATGCTGCTGACCACAAAGGCTGGAGTTCAGCAGAAGACGTTTCTGAGGGAAAAACAGGCTAATGATTAATGAACGTATAGCTTATAGGAATGGATTTGATGGTTCAGTTTATTTAGCTTATCAAAGGGAAGGTTAAGGATGATTTGACCATGGCCTATACACACCCGCATGATGAAGTGAACTTTAATAATGGGTACTTTCATCTATCAGACAAAGATATAACAAGGTCAGTGGCTGGAAATAAATTCAGAAGAGTAATTAAGGTACATGTTTTTTAATGTTGAGAGTGATGAACTGACACAAGAGCCTACTAGGAAGCGCGGCAATTTCTCTAATTTTGAATTACTTCTAAAAGGTGTTGTTTTTCTCAAAAATATATTTTTCAAATTCAGGGTGTTAGGCGAAATTCAATGCTGAGGCCAAACTATCCAATCACATTCAGTCCTTTGGGCTTTGCAATTTATAAATCAGGTAGGGTGAAAAGGGACAAGCTGCCAGTAAGCCCATGTTCACAGCTCATACTAAAAAATCAGTAACAGCTATTATTTGTTACCAAAGCATATTTATAAATATGAAATAAGTCTGCACCCTGGCAGACGTGCTGGCAGGAGGTTTGGTGTTACTGCTGCTCCTGGGATCTTTCCCACAGACATTGTGGCTGGAAGCCTGGGCAGCCAAAAAGCGTTCTCCCTACACTTCCTCTGCATCCAGGGGCCATCCTGTGGCATGGTCCCTTCCTCCTCCTTTGCAAAACTCCTAACATCTTGAGAAATAAAAAAAATTAGTTTGCTACAGATCACTTAAAATGCCTTTCAGTGCATCAAGCAGCTGTCAAGCAGGACAGGTAGGTGGGTTTCATGCTGCTGATGGCACAGAAAATTGTTGGGAAAGAAGGCTGAGCTCATGCCCATATTGCACGTCATCCAGCTGGTGACTCCCCTGGTGTGATGTGGCACTGGCTAGGGAAACAATCATCCCCTGGGATGCGTGGATGAAGCAGCTGAAATGGTAGGAGGAAGAAGGTGGCTGAAATATCACCTAGTCCCAGATAAGAACTGGAGATGAAGTACAACTCTCACCCTCTGAGTGAGGATCTCCACAGGCTACTCATGAGCAGTCCAAATTGCTACCCTACATCACCCCTTTTCAGTGCGTGATGTTATTCTGGTATTTTCCCTTCACTTTATTGGTTTAGCTTAATTAAACTTCAGTTATCACCTTCCTTCCAATTAAAGATTTATTTTTACTACTGAAATAAATAAAATGATGGGGGCACTGGCAGCAAATGGAAATGGTAAGAGGGAAGTTCCTTCTCAATTAAATTTCTTCAGTTAAATTTTGTGTTCTGCAAAAACAAATCAAGCTGGGGGTCCATTCTGGTTTGCAGCCACTGTATTTCCAATAAACTGGTTCTTATTATATTGTACAAAAGCAAGACATGGTCAGAAAGTTGTCATGAAAAAGAAATACTCCTGTTAAATCAATTAACTAAGATTATAGAATCATAGAATCGTTTAGGTTGGCAAAGGCCTTTAAGATCATCAAGTCCAACCATTAACCTAGCACTGCCAACTCCACCACCAAACCATGCCCCGAAGCACCACATCTACACGTCTTTTAAATACCTCCAGGGATGGGGACTCCACCACTTCCCTGGGCAGCCTGTTCCAGTGCTTGACAACCCTTTTGGGGAAGAATTTTTTCCTAATATCCGATCTAAACCTCACCTGGCACAACCTCAGGCCATCTCCTCTGGTCCTATCGCTCGTTACTTGGGAGAAGAGGCCGACCCCCACCTGGCTACACCCTCCTTTCAGGTCGTTGTAGAGAGCGATCAGGTCTCCCCTCAGCCTCCTCTTCTCCAGACCAAACCCCCCCAAGCTCCCTCAGCCGCTCCCCATCAGACTTGTGCTCCAGACCCTTCACGACCTTCGTTGCCCTTCTCTGGACTCGCTCCAGCACCTCAAGGTCTTTCTGGTGGTGAGGGGCCCAGCACTGAACACAGACCTCGAAGGGCGGA